>NC_088417.1:105830976-105965976 GCF_034236695.1 Oncorhynchus nerka | reverse complement strand
GACTCTGTACCGTAACACCCTGTATATAGCCTCCACATTGACTCTGTACCGTAATACCCTGTACATAGCCTCCACATTGACTCTGTACCGTAATACCCTGTATATAGCCTCCACATTGACTCTGTACCGTAATACCCTGTACATAGCCTCCACATTGACTCTGTACCGTAACACCCTGTACATAGCCTCCACATTGACTCTGTACCGTAACACCCTGTACATAGCCTCCACATTGACTCTGTACCAGTACCCCCTGTATATAGCCTCCACACTGACTCTGTACCGTAACACCCTGTACATATCCTCCACATTGACTCTGTACCAGTACCCCCTGTATATAGCCTCCACTTTGACTCTGTACCAGTACCCCCTGTATATAGCCTCCGCATTGACTCTGTACCAGTACACCCTGTATATAGCCTCCACATTGACTCTGTACCGGTACACCCTGTATATAGCCTCCACATTGACTCTGTACCGTAACACCCTCTATATAGCCTCCACATTGACTCTGTACCGGTACCCCCTGTATATGGCCTCCACATTGACTCTGTACCGGTACCCCCCTGTATATAGCCTCCACATTGACTCTGTACCAGTACCCCCCTGTATATAGCCTCCACATTGACTCTGTACCGGTACCCCCTGTATATAGCCTCCACATTGACTCTGTACCAGTACCCCCCTGTATATAGCCTCCACATTGACTCTGTCCCGTAACACCCTGTATATAGCCTCCACATTGACTCTGTACCGTAATACCCTGTATATAGCCTCCACATTGACTCTGTACCGGTACCCCCTGTATATAGTCTCCACATTGACTCTGTACTGGTACACCCTGTATATAGCCTCCACATTGACTCTGTACCGTAACACCCTGTATATAGCCTCCACATTGACTCTGTAACGTAACACCCTGTATATAGCCTCCACATTGACTCTGTAACGTAACACCCTGTATATAGCCTCCACATTGACTCTGTACCGTAATACCCTGTATATAGCCTCCACATTGACTCTGTACCGTAATACCCTGTATATAGTCTCCACATTGACTCTGTACTGGTACACCCTGTATATAGCCTCCACATTGACTCTGTACCGTAACACCTGTATATAGCCTCCACATTGACTCTGTAACGTAACACCCTGTATATAGACTCCACATTGACTCTGTAACGTAACACCCTGTATATAGCCTCCACATTGACTCTGTACCGTAATAACCTGTATATAGCCTCCACATTGACTCTGTACAGGTACCCCTGTATATAGCCTCCACATTGACTCTGTAGCAGGGTACCCCTGATATAGCCTCCACATTGACTCTGTGGGCAAGGTACCCCCTGTATATAGCCTCCACATTGACTCTATACCATAACCCCAGTGTATATAGCCTCGGACATTGACTCTGTACCGGTACCCCCTGATATAGCAGACGGGCCACATTGACTCTGTGAGTGTACCCCCTGTATATAGCCTCCACATTGACTCTGTACCAACACCCTGTATATAGCCTCCACATTGACTCTGTACTGGACAGTGCCTGTATATAGCCTCCACATTGACTCTGTACCGTAACACCCTGTATATAGCCTCCACATTGACTCTGTACCGGTACCCCTGTATATAGCCTCCACATTGACTCTGTACCGTAACACCCTGTATATAGCCTCCACATTGACTCTGTACCAGTACCCCCTGTATATAGCCTCCACATTGACTCTGACATGGGATACCCCCTGTATATGGCCTCCACATTGACTCTGTACCGGTACCCCCTGTATATAGCCTCCAGCCATAATTCATTGACTCTGTACGGGTAACCCCTGTATATAGCCTCCACATTGACTCTGTACCGGTAACCCCCTGTTATATAGCCTCCACATTGACTCTGTACCAGTAACCCCTGTATATAGCCTCCACATTGACTCTGTACAGTAACACCCTGTATATAGCTCCACATTGACTCTGTAGGTACGACCTGTATATAGCCTCCACATTGACTCTGTACCGTAATACCCTGTATATAGCCTCCACATTGACTCTGTACCATAACACCCTGTATATAACCTCCACATTGACTCTGTACCGATAACACCCTGTATATAGCCTCCACATTGACTCTGTACCGTAACACCCTGTATATAGCCTCCACATTGACTCTGTACCTGATGGTTCCCTCTATATAGCCTCCACATTGACTCTGTACCGGAACACCCTGTATATAGCCTCCACATTGACTCTGTACCGTAATATCCTGTATATAGCCTCCACATTGACTCTGTACCATAACCCCTGTATATAACCTCCACATTGACTCTGTACCGTAACACCCTGTATATAGGTCTCCACATTGACTCTGTACCGTGAATACCCTGCATAGCCTCCACATTGACTCTGTACCGAATACCCTGTATATAGCCTCCACATTGACTCTGTACCGTACCTCCTGTACATAGCTCCACATTGACTCTGTACCGAACACCCTGTACATAGCCTCCACATTGACTCTCACGGAGTAACACCCTGTACATAGCCTCCACATTGACTCTGTACCAGTACCCCTGTATATAGCCTCCACACTGACTCTGTACCGTAACACCCTGTACATATCCTCCACATTGACTCTGTACCAGTACCCCTGTATATAGCCTCCACTTTGACTCTGTACCAGTACCCCTGTATATAGCCTCCGCATTGACTCTGTACCAGTACAGGATGTATATAGCCTCCACATTGACTCTGTACCGGTACCCCCTGTATATAGCCTCCACACTGACTCTGGAGTACCCCTGTATATAGTCTCCACATTGACTCTGTACTGGTACACCCTGTATATAGCCTCCACATTGACTCTGTACCTAACACCCTGTATATAGCCTCCACATTGACTCTGTAACGTAACACCCTGTATATAGCCTCCACATTGACTCTGTAACGTAACACCCTGTATATAGCCTCCACATTGACTCTGTACCGTAATACCCTGTATATAGCCTCCACATTGACTCTGTACCGGTACCCCCTGTATATAGCCTCCACATTGACTCTGTACCGGTACCCCCTGTATATAGCCTCCACATTGACTCTATACCATAACCCCCTGTATATAGCCTCCACATTGACTCTGTACCGGTACCCCCTGTATATAGCCTCCACATTGACTCTGTACCGGTACCCCCTGTATATAGCCTCCACATTGACTCTGTACCATAACACCCTGTATATAGCCTCCACATTGACTCTGTACCGGTACACCCTGTATATAGCCTCCACATTGACTCTGTACCGTAACACCCTGTATATAGCCTCCACATTGACTCTGTACCGGTACCCCCTGTATATAGCCTCCACATTGACTCTGTACCGTAACACCCTGTATATAGCCTCCACATTGACTCTGTACCAGTACCCCCCTGTATATAGCCTCCACATTGACTCTGTACCGGTACCCTGTATATGGCCTCCACATTGACTCTGTACCGGTACCCCTGTATATAGCCTCCACATTGACTCTGTACCGGTAACCCCTGTATATAGCCTCCACATTGACTCTGTACCAGTACCCCTGTATATAGCCTCCACATTGACTCTGTAAGGTAACACCCTGATATAGCCTCCACATTGACTCTGTACCAGTACCCCTGTATATAGCCTCCACATTGACTCTGTACCGTATACCCTGTATATAGCCTCCACATTGACTCTGTACCAGTACCCCCCTGTATATAGCCTCCACATTGACTCTGTACCGTAACACCCTGTATATAGCCTCCACATTGACTCTGTACCGTAACACCCTGTATATAGCCTCCACATTGACTCTGTTCCGGTACCCCCTGTATATAGCCTCCACATTGACTCTGTACCGTAACACCCTGTATATAGCCTCCACATTGACTCTGTACCGTAACACCCTGTATATAGCCTCCACATTGACTCTGTTCCGGTACCCCCTGTATATAGCCTCCACATTGACTCTGTACCGTAATACCCTGTATATAGCCTCCACATTGACTCTGTACCATAACACCCTGTATATAACCTCCACATTGACTCTGTACCGTAACACCCTGTATATATCCTCCACATTGACTCTGTTCCGGTACCCCCTGTATATAGCCTCCACATTGACTCTGTACTGTAATATCCTGTATATAGCCTCCACATTGACTCTGTACCATAACCCCCTGTATATAGCCTCCACATTGACTTTATACCGTAACACCCTGTATATAGCCTCCACATTGACTCTGTACCGTAATACCCTGTACATAGCCTCCACATTGACTCTGTACCGTAATACCCTGTATATAGCCTCCACATTGACTCTGTACCGTAACACCCTGTACATATCCTCCACATTGACTCTGTACCAGTACCCCCTGTATATAGCCTCCACTTTGACTCTGTACCAGTACCCCTGTATATAGCCTCCGCATTGACTCTGTACCAGTACACCCTGTATATAGCCTCCACATTGACTCTGTACCGGTACCCCCTGTATATAGCCTCCACACTGACTCTGTACCGGTACCCCCTGTATATAGTCTCCACATTGACTCTGTACTGGTACACCCTGTATATAGCCTCCACATTGACTCTGTACCGTAACACCCTGTATATAGCCTCCACATTGACTCTGTAACGTAACACCCTGTATATAGCCTCCACATTGACTCTGTAACGTAACACCCTGTATATAGCCTCCACATTGACTCTGTACCGTAATACCCTGTATATAGCCTCCACATTGACTCTGTACCGGTACCCCCTGTATATAGCCTCCACATTGACTCTGTACCGGTACCCCCTGTATATAGCCTCCACATTGACTCTATACCATAACCCCCTGTATATAGCCTCCACATTGACTCTGTACCGGTACCCCCTGTATATAGCCTCCACATTGACTCTGTACCGGTACCCCCTGTATATAGCCTCCACATTGACTCTGTACCATAACACCCTGTATATAGCCTCCACATTGACTCTGTACCGGTACACCCTGTATATAGCCTCCACATTGACTCTGTACCGTAACACCCTGTATATAGCCTCCACATTGACTCTGTACCGGTACCCCCTGTATATATCCTCCACATTGACTGTGTACCGTAACACCCTGTATATAGCCTCCACATTGACTCTGTACCAGTACCCCCCTGTATATAGCCTAATCATTGACTCTGTACCGGTACCCCTGTATATGGCCTCCACATTGACTCTGTACCGGTACCCCCTGTATATAGCCTCCACATTGACTCTGTACCGGTAACCCCTGTATATAGCCTCCACATTGACTCTGTACCAGTACCCCCTGTATATAGCCTCCACATTGACTCTGTAAGGTAACACCCTGGATATAGCCTCCACATTGACTCTGTACCAGTACCCCCTGTATATAGCCTCCACATTGACTCTGTACCGGTAACCCCCTGTATATAGCCTCCACATTGACTCTGTACCAGTACCCCCTGTATATAGCCTCCACATTGACTCTGTACCGTAACACCCTGTATATAGCCTCCACATTGACTCTGTACCGTAACACCCTGTATATAGCCTCCACATTGACTCTGTTCCGGTACCCCCCTGTATATAGCCTCCACATTGACTCTGTACCGTAACACCCTGTATATAGCCTCCACATTGACTCTGTACCGTAACACCCTGTATATAGCCTCCACATTGACTCTGTTCCGGTACCCCCTGTATATAGCCTCCACATTGACTCTGTACCGTAATACCCTGTATATAGCCTCCACATTGACTCTGTACCATAACACCCTGTATATAACCTCCACATTGACTCTGTACCGTAACACCCTGTATATATCCTCCACATTGACTCTGTTCCGGTACCCCTGTATATAGCCTCCACATTGACTCTGTACTGTAATATCCTGTATATAGCCTCCACATTGACTCTGTACCATAACCCCTGTATATAGCCTCCACATTGACTTTATACCGTAACACCCTGTATATAGCCTCCACATTGACTCTGTACCGTAATACCCTGTACATAGCCTCCACATTGACTCTGTACCGTAATACCCTGTATATAGCCTCCACATTGACTCTGTACCGTAATACCCTGTACATAGCCTCCACATTGACTCTGTACCGTAACACCCTGTACATAGCCTCCACATTGACTCTGTACCGTAACACCCTGTACATAGCCTCCACATTGACTCTGTACCAGTACCCCCTGTATATAGCCTCCACATTGACTCTGTACCGGTACCCCCTGTACATAGCCTCCACATTGACTCTGTACCGGTACCCCCTGTATATAGCCTCCACACTGACTCTGTACCGTAATACCGTGTATATAGCCTCCACATTGACTCTGTACCGTAATACCCTGTATATAGCCTCCACACTGACACTGTACCGTAATACCCTGTATATAGCCTCCACATTGACTCTGTACTGGTACCCCTGTATATAGCCTCCACATTGACTCTGTACCGTAACACCCTGTATATAGCCTCCACATTGACTCTGTACCGGTACCTCCTGTATATAGCCTCCACATTGACTCTGTACCGGTACCCCCTGTATATAGCCTCCACATTGACTCTGTACCGTAACACCCTGTATATAGCCTCCACATTGACTCTGTACCGTAACACCCTGTACATAGCCTCCACATTGACTCTGTACCGGTACCCCCTGTATATAGCCTCCACATTGACTCTGTACCGTAACACCCTGTATATAGCCTCCACATTGACTCTGTACCGGTACCCCCTGTATATAGCCTCCACATTGACTCTGTACCGTAACACCCTGTATATAGCCTCCACATTGACTCTGTACCGTAACACCCTGTATATAGTCTCCACATTGACTCTGTACTGGTACCCCCTATATATAGCCTCCACATTGACTCTGTACCGGTACCCCCTGTATATAGCCTCCACATTGACTCTGTACCGGTACCCCCTGTATATAGCCTCCACATTGACTCTGTACCGTAATACCCTGTGTATAGCCTCCACATTGACTCTGTAACGTAATACCCTGTATATAGTCTCCACATTGACTCTGTACCGTAACACCCTGTATATATCCTCCACATTGACTCTGTTCCGGTACCCCCTGTATATAGCCTCCACATTGACTCTGTACCGTAATATCCTGTATATAGCCTCCACATTGACTCTGTACCATAACCCCCTGTATATAGCCTCCACATTGACTTTATACCGTAACACCCTGTATATAGCCTCCACATTGACTCTGTACCGTAATACCCTGTACATAGCCTCCACATTGACTCTGTACCGTAACACCCTGTATATAGCCTCCACATTGACTCTGTACCGTAATACCCTGTACATAGCCTCCACATTGACTCTGTACCGTAACACCCTGTACATAGCCTCCACATTGACTGTACCGGTACCCCCTGTATATAGCCTCCACATTGACTCTGTACCGTAACACCCTGTATATAGCCTCCACATTGACTCTGTACCGGTACCCCCTGTATATAGCTTCCACATTGACTCTGTATCGTAATACCCAGTGTATAGCCTCCACATTGACTCTGTAATGTAATACCCTGTATATAGTCTCCACATTGACTCTGTACCGTAACACCCCCGTATATAGCCTCCACATTGACTCTGTACCGTAATACCCTGTATATAGCCTCCACATTGACTCTGTACCAGTACCCCCTGTATATAGCCTCCACATTGACTCTGTGCCGGTACCCCTGTATATAGCCTCCACATTGACTCTGTACCGGTACTCCCTGTATATAGCCTCCACATTGACTCTGTACCGTACCCCTGTATATAGCCTCCACATTGACTCTGTACTGTAACACTCTGTACATAGCCTCCACATTGACTGTACCGGTACCCCCTGTATATAGCCTCCACATTGACTCTGTACCGTACCAACCTGTATATAGCCTCCACATTGACTCTGTACCGGTACCCCCTGTATATAGCCTCCACATAGACTCTGTACCGTAACACCCTGTATATAGCCTCCACATTGACTCTGTACCGGTACCCCCTGTATATAGCTTCCACATTGACTCTGTATCGTAATACCCAGTGTATAGCCTCCACATTGACTCTGTACCGTAACACCCCCGTATATAGCCTCCACATTGACTCTGTACCGTAATACCCTGTATATAGCCTCCACATTGACTCTGTACCAGTACCCCTGTATATAGCCTCCACATTGACTCTGTGCCGGTACCCCTGTATATAGCCTCCACATTGACTCTGTACCGGTACCCCTGTATATAGCCTCCACATTGACTCTGTACCGGTGCCCCCTGTATATAGCCTCCACATAGACTCTGTACTGTAACACTCTGTACATAGCCTCCACATTGACTGTACCGGTACCCCTGTATATAGCCTCCACATTGACTCTGTACCGTACCACCCTGTATATAGCCTCCACATTGACTCTGTACCGGTACCCCCTGTATATAGCCTCCACATAGACTCTGTACCGTAACACCCTGTATATAGCCTCCACATTGACTCTGTACCGGTACCCTGTATATAGCTTCCACATTGACTCTGTATCGTAATACCCAGTGTATAGCCTCCACATTGACTCTGTACCGTAACACCCCGTATATAGCCTCCACATTGACTCTGTACCGTAATACCCTGTATATAGTCTCCACATTGACTCTGTACCGTAACACCCCGTATATAGCCTCCACATTGACTCTGTACCGTAATACCCTGTATATAGTCTCCACATTGACTCTGTACCAGTACCCTGTATATAGTCTCCACATTGATTCTGTACGTACCCCCTGTATATAGCCTCCACATTGACTCTGTACCGGTACCCCCTGTATATAGCCTCCACATTGACTCTGTACCGGTACCCTCCTGTATATCCTCCACATTGACTTTGTACCGTAATACCCTGTATATAGCCTCCACATTGACTCTGTACCGGGCCCCTGTATATAGCCTCCACATTGACTCTGTACCGGTACCCCCTGTATATAGCCTCCACATTGACTCTGTACCGTAACACCCTGTATATAGCCTCCACATTGACTCTGTACCGTAATCACCCTGTATATAGCCTCCACATTGACTCTGTACCGTAATACCCCTGTATATAGCTTCCACATTGACTCTGTATCGTACCACCCTGTATATAGCTTCCACATTGACTCTGTACCGTAACACCCTGTATATAGCCTCCACATTGACTCTGTACCGTAACACCCTGTATATAGCCTCCACATTGACTCTGTACTGTAACACCCTGTACATAGCCTCCACATTGACTGTACCAGTACCCCTGTATATAGCCTCCACATTGACTCTGTACCGTTACACCCTGTATATAGCCTCCACATTGACTCTGTACCGTACCCCTGTATATAGCCTCCACATTGACTCTGTACCGGTACCCCTGTATATAGCCTCCACATTGACTCTGTACCGGTACCCCCTGTATATAGCCTCCACATTGACTCTGTACCAGGTACACCCTGTATATAGCCTCCACATTGACTCTGTACTGTAACACCCTGTACATAGCCTCCACATTGACTGTACCGGTACCCCTGTATATAGCCTCCACATTGACTCTGTACCGTACCACCCTGTATATAGCCTCCACATTGACTCTGTACCGTACCCCTGTATATAGCCTCCACATTGACTCTGTACCGGTACCCCTGTATATAGCCTCCACATTGACTCTGTACCGTACCACCCTGTATATAGCCTCCACATTGACTCTGTACCAGTACCCCTGTATATAGCCTCCACATTGACTCTGTACCAGTAACACCCTGCATATAGCCTCCACATTGACTCTGTACCGGTACCCCTGTATATAGCCTCCACATTGACTCTGTACCGTAATACCCAGTGTATAGCCTCCACATTGACTCTGTACCGTAACACCCTGTATATAGCCTCCACATTGACTCTGTACCGTAATACCCTGTATATAGTCTCCACATTGACTCTGTACCGTAACACCCCCGTATATAGCCTCCACATTGACTCTGTACCGTAATACCCTGTATATAGTCTCCACATTGACTCTGTACCAGTACCCCCTGTATATAGTCTCCACATTGACTCTGTACCGGTACCCCTGTATATAGCCTCCACATTGACTCTGTACCGGTAACCCCTGTATATAGCCTCCACATTGACTCTGTACCGGTACCCCTGTGTATATAGCCTCCACATTGACTCTGTACCGGTACCTCCTGTATATATCCTCCACATTGACTTTGTACCGTAATACCCTGTATATAGCCTCCACATTGACTCTGTACCGGTACCTCCTGTATATAGCCTCCACATTGACTCTGTACCGGTACCCTGTATATAGCCTCCACATTGACTCTGTACCGTAACACCCTGTATATAGCCTCCACATTGACTCTGTACCGTACCACCCTGTATATAGCCTCCACATTGACTCTGTACCGGTACCCCTGTATATAGCTTCCACATTGACTCTGTATCGTAACCACCCTGTATATAGCCTCCACATTGACTCTGTACTGTAACACCCTGTACATAGCCTCCACATTGACTGTACCGGTACCCCCTGTATATAGCCTCCACATTGACTCTGTACCAGTACCCCCTGTATATAGTCTCCACATTGATTCTGTACCGGTACCCCTGTATATAGCCTCCACATTGACTCTGTACCAGTACCCCTGTATATAGCCTCCACATTGACTCTGTACCGGTACCCCTGTGTATATAGCCTCCACATTGACTCTGTACCGGTACCCTCCTGTATATAGCCTCCACATTGACTTTGTACCGTAATACCCTGTATATAGCCTCCACATTGACTCTGTACCGGTACCTCCTGTATATAGCCTCCACATTGACTCTGTACCGGTACCCCTGCATATAGCCTCCACATTGACTCTGTACCGTAACACCCTGTATATAGCCTCCACATTGACTCTGTACCGTACCACCCTGTATATAGCCTCCACATTGACTCTGTACCGGTACCCCTGTATATAGCTTCCACATTGACTCTGTATCGTACCACCCTGTATATAGCCTCCACATTGACTCTGTACTGTAACACCCTGTACATAGCCTCCACATTGACTGTACCGGTACCCCTGTATATAGCCTCCACATTGACTCTGTACCGTAACACCCTGTATATAGCCTCCACATTGACTCTGTACCGTAACACCCTGTATATAGCCTCCACATTGACTCTGTACTGTAACACCCTGTACATAGCCTCCACATTGACTGTACCGGTACCCCCTGTATATAGCCTCCACATTGACTCTGTACCGTTACACCCTGTATATAGCCTCCACATTGACTCTGTACCGGTACCCCCTGTATATAGCCTCCACATTGACTCTGTACCGTAACACCCTGTATATAGCCTCCACATTGACTCTGTACCGGTACCCCCTGTATATCGCTTCCACATTGACTCTGTACCGGTACCCCCTGTGTATATAGCCTCCACATTGACTCTGTACCGGTACCCCCTGTATATAGCCTCCACATTGACTCTGTACCATAACACCCTGTATATAGCCTCCACATTGACTCTGTACCGGTACACCCTGTATATAGCCTCCACATTGACTCTGTACCGTAACACCCTGTATATAGCCTCCACATTGACTCTGTACCGGTACCCCCTGTATATATCCTCCACATTGACTGTGTACCGTAACACCCTGTATATAGCCTCCACATTGACTCTGTACCAGTACCCCCCTGTATATAGCCTAATCATTGACTCTGTACCGGTACCCCCTGTATATGGCCTCCACATTGACTCTGTACCGGTACCCCTGTATATAGCCTCCACATTGACTCTGTACCGGTAACCCCTGTATATAGCCTCCACATTGACTCTGTACCAGTACCCCCTGTATATAGCCTCCACATTGACTCTGTAAGGTAACACCCTGGATATAGCCTCCACATTGACTCTGTACCAGTACCCCGCTGTATATAGCCTCCACATTGACTCTGTACCGGTACCCCCTGTATATAGCCTCCACATTGACTCTGTACCAGTACCCCCCTGTATATAGCCTCCACATTGACTCTGTACCGTAACACCCTGTATATAGCCTCCACATTGACTCTGTACCGTAACACCCTGTATATAGCCTCCACATTGACTCTGTTCCGGTACCCCCTGTATATAGCCTCCACATTGACTCTGTTCCGGTACCCCCTGTATATAGCCTCCACATTGACTCTGTACCGTAATACCCTGTATATAGCCTCCACATTGACTCTGTACCATAACACCCTGTATATAACCTCCACATTGACTCTGTACCGTAACACCCTGTATATATCCTCCACATTGACTCTGTTCCGGTACCCCCTGTATATAGCCTCCACATTGACTCTGTACTGTAATATCCTGTATATAGCCTCCACATTGACTCTGTACCATAACCCCCTGTATATAGCCTCCACATTGACTTTATACCGTAACACCCTGTATATAGCCTCCACATTGACTCTGTACCGTAATACCCTGTACATAGCCTCCACATTGACTCTGTACCGTAATACCCTGTATATAGCCTCCACATTGACTCTGTACCGTAACACCCTGTACATATCCTCCACATTGACTCTGTACCAGTACCCCTGTATATAGCCTCCACTTTGACTCTGTACCAGTACCCCTGTATATAGCCTCCGCATTGACTCTGTACCAGTACACCCTGTATATAGCCTCCACATTGACTCTGTACCGGTACCCCTGTATATAGCCTCCACACTGACTCTGTAGAGGTACCCCCTGTATATAGTCTCCACATTGACTCTGTACTGGTACACCCTGTATATAGCCTCCACATTGACTCTGTACCGTAACACCCTGTATATAGCCTCCACATTGACTCTGTAACGTAACACCCTGTATATAGCCTCCACATTGACTCTGTAACGTAACACCCTGTATATAGCCTCCACATTGACTCTGTACCGTAATACCCTGTATATAGCCTCCACATTGACTCTGTACCGGTACCCCTGTATATAGCCTCCACATTGACTCTGTACCGGTACCCCCTGTATATAGCCTCCACATTGACTCTATACCATAACCCCCTGTATATAGCCTCCACATTGACTCTGTACCGGTACCCCCTGTATATAGCCTCCACATTGACTCTGTACCGGTACCCCCTGTATATAGCCTCCACATTGACTCTGTACCATAACACCCTGTATATAGCCTCCACATTGACTCTGTACCGGTACACCCTGTATATAGCCTCCACATTGACTCTGTACCGTAACACCCTGTATATAGCCTCCACATTGACTCTGTACCGGTACCCCCTGTATATATCCTCCACATTGACTGTGTACCGTAACACCCTGTATATAGCCTCCACATTGACTCTGTACCAGTACCCCCCTGTATATAGCCTAATCATTGACTCTGTACCGGTACCCCCTGTATATGGCCTCCACATTGACTCTGTACCGGTACCCCCCTGTATATAGCCTCCACATTGACTCTGTACCGGTAACCCCCTGTATATAGCCTCCACATTGACTCTGTACCAGTACCCCCCTGTATATAGCCTCCACATTGACTCTGTAAGGTAACACCCTGGATATAGCCTCCACATTGACTCTGTACCAGTACCCCCCTGTATATAGCCTCCACATTGACTCTGTACCGGTACCCCCTGTATATAGCCTCCACATTGACTCTGTACCAGTACCCCCCTGTATATAGCCTCCACATTGACTCTGTACCGTAACACCCTGTATATAGCCTCCACATTGACTCTGTACCGTAACACCCTGTATATAGCCTCCACATTGACTCTGTTCCGGTACCCCCTGTATATAGCCTCCACATTGACTCTGTACCGTAACACCCTGTATATAGCCTCCACATTGACTCTGTTCCGGTACCCCCTGTATATAGCCTCCACATTGACTCTGTACCGTAATACCCTGTATATAGCCTCCACATTGACTCTGTACCATAACACCCTGTATATAACCTCCACATTGACTCTGTACCGTAACACCCTGTATATAGCCTCCACATTGACTCTGTTCCGGTACCCCCTGTATATAGCCTCCACATTGACTCTGTACTGTAATATCCTGTATATAGCCTCCACATTGACTCTGTACCATAACCCCCTGTATATAGCCTCCACATTGACTTTATACCGTAACACCCTGTATATAGCCTCCACATTGACTCTGTACCGTAATACCCTGTACATAGCCTCCACATTGACTCTGTACCGTAATACCCTGTATATAGCCTCCACATTGACTCTGTACCGTAACACCCTGTACATATCCTCCACATTGACTCTGTACCAGTACCCCCTGTATATAGCCTCCACTTTGACTCTGTACCAGTACCCCCTGTATATAGCCTCCGCATTGACTCTGTACCAGTACACCCTGTATATAGCCTCCACATTGACTCTGTACCGGTACCCCCTGTATATAGCCTCCACACTGACTCTGTACCGGTACCCCCTGTATATAGTCTCCACATTGACTCTGTACTGGTACACCCTGTATATAGCCTCCACATTGACTCTGTACCGTAACACCCTGTATATAGCCTCCACATTGACTCTGTAACGTAACACCCTGTATATAGCCTCCACAT
This sequence comes from Oncorhynchus nerka, assembly GCF_034236695.1. Classification (NCBI taxonomy): domain Eukaryota; kingdom Metazoa; phylum Chordata; class Actinopteri; order Salmoniformes; family Salmonidae; genus Oncorhynchus; species Oncorhynchus nerka. Next base: position 105,951,306 of record NC_088417.1, on the reverse strand, counting down.
TGACTCTGTAACGTAACACCCTGTATATAGCCTCCACATTGACTCTGTACCGTAATACCCTGTATATAGCCTCCACATTGACTCTGTACCGGTACCCCCTGTATATAGCCTCCACATTGACTCTGTACCGGTACCCCCTGTATATAGCCTCCACATTGACTCTATACCATAACCCCTGTATATAGCCTCCACATTGACTCTGTACCGTACCCCTGTATATAGCCTCCACATTGACTCTGTACCGGTACCCCCTGTATATAGCCTCCACATTGACTCTGTACCATAACACCCTGTATATAGCCTCCACATTGACTCTGTACCGGTACACCCTGTATATAGCCTCCACATTGACTCTGTACCGTAACACCCTGTATATAGCCTCCACATTGACTCTGTACCGGTACCCCCTGTATATAGCCTCCACATTGACTCTGTACCGTAACACCCTGTATATAGCCTCCACATTGACTCTGTACCAGTACCCCCCTGTATATAGCCTCCACATTGACTCTGTACCGGTACCCCCTGTATATGGCCTCCACATTGACTCTGTACCGGTACCCCCCTGTATATAGCCTCCACATTGACTCTGTACCGGTAACCCCCTGTATATAGCCTCCACATTGACTCTGTACCAGTACCCCCCTGTATATAGCCTCCACATTGACTCTGTAAGGTAACACCCTGGATATAGCCTCCACATTGACTCTGTACCAGTACCCCCTGTATATAGCCTCCACATTGACTCTGTACCGGTACCCCTGTATATAGCCTCCACATTGACTCTGTACCAGTACCCCCTGTATATAGCCTCCACATTGACTCTGTACCGTAACACCCTGTATATAGCCTCCACATTGACTCTGTACCGTAACACCCTGTATATAGCCTCCACATTGACTCTGTACCGGTACCCCCTGTATATAGCCTCCACATTGACTCTGTACCGTAACACCCTGTATATAGCCTCCACATTGACTCTGTACCGTAACACCCTGTATATAGCCTCCACATTGACTCTGTTCCGGTAACCCCTGTATATAGCCTCCACATTGACTCTGTACCGTAATACCCTGTATATAGCCTCCACATTGACTCTGTACCATAACACCCTGTATATAACCTCCACATTGACTCTGTACCGTAACACCCTGTATATATCCTCCACATTGACTCTGTTCCGGTACCCCCTGTATATAGCCTCCACATTGACTCTGTACTGTAATATCCTGTATATAGCCTCCACATTGACTCTGTACCATAACCCCCTGTATATAGCCTCCACATTGACTTTATACCGTAACACCCTGTATATAGCCTCCACATTGACTCTGTACCGTAATACCCTGTACATAGCCTCCACATTGACTCTGTACCGTAATACCCTGTATATAGCCTCCACATTGACTCTGTACCGTAATACCCTGTACATAGCCTCCACATTGACTCTGTACCGTAACACCCTGTACATAGCCTCCACATTGACTCTGTACCGTAACACCCTGTACATAGCCTCCACATTGACTCTGTACCAGTACCCCCTGTATATAGCCTCCACATTGACTCTGTACCGGTAACCCCTGTACATAGCCTCCACATTGACTCTGTACCGGTACCCCCTGTATATAGCCTCCACACTGACTCTGTACCGTAATACCGTGTATATAGCCTCCACATTGACTCTGTACCGTAATACCCTGTATATAGCCTCCACACTGACACTGTACCGTAATACCCTGTATATAGCCTCCACATTGACTCTGTACTGGTACCCCCTGTATATAGCCTCCACATTGACTCTGTACCGTAACACCCTGTATATAGCCTCCACATTGACTCTGTACCGGTACCTCCTGTATATAGCCTCCACATTGACTCTGTACCGGTACCCCCTGTATATAGCCTCCACATTGACTCTGTACCGTAACACCCTGTATATAGCCTCCACATTGACTCTGTACCGTAACACCCTGTACATAGCCTCCACATTGACTCTGTACCGGTACCCCTGTATATAGCCTCCACATTGACTCTGTACCGTAACACCCTGTATATAGCCTCCACATTGACTCTGTACCGGTACCCCTGTATATAGCCTCCACATTGACTCTGTACCGTAACACCCTGTATATAGCCTCCACATTGACTCTGTACCGTAACACCCTGTATATAGTCTCCACATTGACTCTGTACTGGTACCCCTATATAGCCTCCACATTGACTCTGTACCGGTACCCCTGTATATAGCCTCCACATTGACTCTGTACCGGTACCCCTGTATATAGCCTCCACATTGACTCTGTACCGTAATACCCTGTGTATAGCCTCCACATTGACTCTGTAACGTAATACCCTGTATATAGTCTCCACATTGACTCTGTACCGTAACACCCTGTATATATCCTCCACATTGACTCTGTACCGGTACCCCCTGTATATAGCCTCCACATTGACTCTGTACCGTAATATCCTGTATATAGCCTCCACATTGACTCTGTACCATAACCCCCTGTATATAGCCTCCACATTGACTTTATACCGTAACACCCTGTATATAGCCTCCACATTGACTCTGTACCGTAATACCCTGTACATAGCCTCCACATTGACTCTGTACCGTAACACCCTGTATATAGCCTCCACATTGACTCTGTACCGTAATACCCTGTACATAGCCTCCACATTGACTCTGTACCGTAACACCCTGTACATAGCCTCCACATTGACTGTACCGGTACCCCCTGTATATAGCCTCCACATTGACTCTGTACCGTAACACCCTGTATATAGCCTCCACATTGACTCTGTACCGGTACCCCCTGTATATAGCTTCCACATTGACTCTGTATCGTAATACCCAGTGTATAGCCTCCACATTGACTCTGTAATGTAATACCCTGTATATAGCCTCCACATTGACTCTGTACCGTAATACCCTGTATATAGCCTCCACATTGACTCTGTACCAGTACCCCCTGTATATAGCCTCCACATTGACTCTGTGCCGGTACCCCCTGTATATAGCCTCCACATTGACTCTGTACCGGTACCCCCTGTATATAGCCTCCACATTGACTCTGTACCGGTACCCCCTGTATATAGCCTCCACATTGACTCTGTACTGTAACACTCTGTACATAGCCTCCACATTGACTGTACCGGTACCCCCTGTATATAGCCTCCACATTGACTCTGTACCGTACCAACCTGTATATAGCCTCCACATTGACTCTGTACCGGTACCCCCTGTATATAGCCTCCACATAGACTCTGTACCGTAACACCCTGTATATAGCCTCCACATTGACTCTGTACCGGTACCCCCTGTATATAGCTTCCACATTGACTCTGTATCGTAATACCCAGTGTATAGCCTCCACATTGACTCTGTACCGTAACACCCCCGTATATAGCCTCCACATTGACTCTGTACCGTAATACCCTGTATATAGCCTCCACATTGACTCTGTACCAGTACCCCCTGTATATAGCCTCCACATTGACTCTGTGCCGGTACCCCCTGTATATAGCCTCCACATTGACTCTGTACCGGTACCCCCTGTATATAGCCTCCACATTGACTCTGTACCGGTACCCCCTGTATATAGCCTCCACATAGACTCTGTACTGTAACACTCTGTACATAGCCTCCACATTGACTGTACCGGTACCCCCTGTATATAGCCTCCACATTGACTCTGTACCGTACCACCCTGTATATAGCCTCCACATTGACTCTGTACCGGTACCCCCTGTATATAGCCTCCACATAGACTCTGTACCGTAACACCCTGTATATAGCCTCCACATTGACTCTGTACCGGTACCCCCTGTATATAGCTTCCACATTGACTCTGTATCGTAATACCCAGTGTATAGCCTCCACATTGACTCTGTACCGTAACACCCCCGTATATAGCCTCCACATTGACTCTGTACCGTAATACCCTGTATATAGTCTCCACATTGACTCTGTACCGTAACACCCCCGTATATAGCCTCCACATTGACTCTGTACCGTAATACCCTGTATATAGTCTCCACATTGACTCTGTACCAGTACCCCCTGTATATAGTCTCCACATTGATTCTGTACCGGTACCCCCTGTATATAGCCTCCACATTGACTCTGTACCGGTACCCCCTGTATATAGCCTCCACATAGACTCTGTACCGTAACACCCTGTATATAGCCTCCACATTGACTCTGTACCGGTACCCCCTGTATATAGCTTCCACATTGACTCTGTATCGTAATACCCAGTGTATAGCCTCCACATTGACTCTGTACCGTAACACCCCCGTATATAGCCTCCACATTGACTCTGTACCGTAATACCCTGTATATAGTCTCCACATTGACTCTGTACCGTAACACCCCCGTATATAGCCTCCACATTGACTCTGTACCGTAATACCCTGTATATAGTCTCCACATTGACTCTGTACCAGTACCCCCTGTATATAGTCTCCACATTGATTCTGTACCGGTACCCCCTGTATATAGCCTCCACATTGACTCTGTACCGGTACCCCCTGTATATAGCCTCCACATTGACTCTGTACCGGTACCCTCCTGTATATATCCTCCACATTGACTTTGTACCGTAATACCCTGTATATAGCCTCCACATTGACTCTGTACCGGTACCTCCTGTATATAGCCTCCACATTGACTCTGTACCGGTACCCCCTGTATATAGCCTCCACATTGACTCTGTACCGTAACACCCTGTATATAGCCTCCACATTGACTCTGTACCGTACCACCCTGTATATAGCCTCCACATTGACTCTGTACCGGTACCCCCTGTATATAGCTTCCACATTGACTCTGTATCGTACCACCCTGTATATAGCTTCCACATTGACTCTGTACCGTAACACCCTGTATATAGCCTCCACATTGACTCTGTACCGTAACACCCTGTATATAGCCTCCACATTGACTCTGTACTGTAACACCCTGTACATAGCCTCCACATTGACTGTACCGGTACCCCCTGTATATAGCCTCCACATTGACTCTGTACCGTTACACCCTGTATATAGCCTCCACATTGACTCTGTACCGGTACCCCCTGTATATAGCCTCCACATTGACTCTGTGCCGGTACCCCCTGTATATAGCCTCCACATTGACTCTGTACCGGTACCCCCTGTATATAGCCTCCACATTGACTCTGTACCGGTACCCCCTGTATATAGCCTCCACATTGACTCTGTACTGTAACACTCTGTACATAGCCTCCACATTGACTCTGTACCGGTACCCCTGTATATAGCCTCCACATTGACTCTGTACCGTACCACCCTGTATATAGCCTCCACATTGACTCTGTACCGGTACCCCCTGTATATAGCCTCCACATTGACTCTGTACCGGTACCCCCTGTATATAGCCTCCACATTGACTCTGTACTGTAACACTCTGTACATAGCCTCCACATTGACTGTACCGGTACCCCCTGTATATAGCCTCCACATTGACTCTGTACCGTACCACCCTGTATATAGCCTCCACATTGACTCTGTACCGGTACCCCCTGTATATAGCCTCCACATAGACTCTGTACCGTAACACCCTGCATATAGCCTCCACATTGACTCTGTACCGGTACCCCCTGTATATAGCTTCCACATTGACTCTGTATCGTAATACCCAGTGTATAGCCTCCACATTGACTCTGTACCGTAACACCCCCGTATATAGCCTCCACATTGACTCTGTACCGTAATACCCTGTATATAGTCTCCACATTGACTCTGTACCGTAACACCCCCGTATATAGCCTCCACATTGACTCTGTACCGTAATACCCTGTATATAGTCTCCACATTGACTCTGTACCAGTACCCCCTGTATATAGTCTCCACATTGATTCTGTACCGGTACCCCCTGTATATAGCCTCCACATTGACTCTGTACCGGTACCCCCTGTATATAGCCTCCACATTGACTCTGTACCGGTACCCCCTGTGTATATAGCCTCCACATTGACTCTGTACCGGTACCCTCCTGTATATATCCTCCACATTGACTTTGTACCGTAATACCCTGTATATAGCCTCCACATTGACTCTGTACCGGTACCTCCTGTATATAGCCTCCACATTGACTCTGTACCGGTACCCCCTGTATATAGCCTCCACATTGACTCTGTACCGTAACACCCTGTATATAGCCTCCACATTGACTCTGTACCGTACCACCCTGTATATAGCCTCCACATTGACTCTGTACCGGTACCCCCTGTATATAGCTTCCACATTGACTCTGTATCGTACCACCCTGTATATAGCCTCCACATTGACTCTGTACTGTAACACCCTGTACATAGCCTCCACATTGACTGTACCGGTACCCCCTGTATATAGCCTCCACATTGACTCTGTACCGTAACACCCTGTATATAGCCTCCACATTGACTCTGTACCGTAACACCCTGTATATAGCCTCCACATTGACTCTGTACTGTAACACCCTGTACATAGCCTCCACATTGACTGTACCGGTACCCCCTGTATATAGCCTCCACATTGACTCTGTACCGTTACACCCTGTATATAGCCTCCACATTGACTCTGTACCGGTACCCCCTGTATATAGCCTCCACATTGACTCTGTACCGTAACACCCTGTATATAGCCTCCACATTGACTCTGTACCGGTACCCCCTGTATATCGCTTCCACATTGACTCTGTACCGGTACCCCCTGTGTATATAGCCTCCACATTGACTCTGTACCGGTACCCTCCTGTATATATCCTCCACATTGACTTTGTACCGTAATACCCTGTATATAGCCTCCACATTGACTCTGTACCGGTACCTCCTGTATATAGCCTCCACATTGACTCTGTACCGGTACCCCCTGTATATAGCCTCCACATTGACTCTGTACCGTAACACCCTGTATATAGCCTCCACATTGACTCTGTACCGTACCACCCTGTATATAGCCTCCACATTGACTCTGTACCGGTACCCCCTGTATATAGCTTCCACATTGACTCTGTATCGTACCACCCTGTATATAGCCTCCACATTGACTCTGTACTGTAACACCCTGTACATAGCCTCCACATTGACTGTACCGGTACCCCCTGTATATAGCCTCCACATTGACTCTGTACCGTAACACCCTGTATATAGCCTCCACATTGACTCTGTACCGTAACACCCTGTATATAGCCTCCACATTGACTCTGTACTGTAACACCCTGTACATAGCCTCCACATTGACTGTACCGGTACCCCCTGTATATAGCCTCCACATTGACTCTGTACCGTTACACCCTGTATATAGCCTCCACATTGACTCTGTACCGGTACCCCCTGTATATAGCCTCCACATTGACTCTGTACCGTAACACCCTGTATATCGCTTCCACATTGACTCTGTATCGTAATACCCAGTGTATAGCCTCCACATTGACTCTGTACCGTAATACCCTGTATATAGTCTCCACATTGACTCTGTACCGGTACCCCCTGTATATAGCCTCCACATTGACTATGTACCATAACACCCTGTATATAGCCTCCACATTGACTCTGTACCGTAACACCCCCGTATATAGTCTCCACATTGACTCTGTACCGTAACACCCCCGTATATAGCCTCCACATTGACTCTGTACCGTAATACCCTGTATATAGTCTCCACATTGACTCTGTACCAGTACCCCCTGTATATAGTCTCCACATTGACTCTGTACCGGTACCCCCTGTATATAGCCTCCACATTGACTCTGTACTGGTACCCCCTGTATATAGCCTCCACATTGACTCTGTACCGGTACCCCCTGTATATAGCTTCCACATTGACTCTGTATCGTACCACCCTGTATATAGCCTCCACATTGACTCTGTACTGTAACACCCTGTACATAGCCTCCACATTGACTGTACCGGTACCCCCTGTATATAGCCTCCACATTGACTCTGTACCGTAACACCCTGTATATAGCCTCCACATTGACTCTGTACCGTAACACCCTGTATATAGCCTCCACATTGACTCTGTACTGTAACACCCTGTACATAGCCTCCACATTGACTGTACCGGTACCCCCTGTATATAGCCTCCACATTGACTCTGTACCGTTACACCCTGTATATAGCCTCCACATTGACTCTGTACCGGTACCCCCTGTATATAGCCTCCACATTGACTCTGTACAGTAACACCCTGTATATAGCCTCCACATTGACTCTGTACCGGTACCCCCTGTATATCGCTTCCACATTGACTCTGTATCGTAATACCCAGTGTATAGCCTCCACATTGACTCTGTAATGTAATACCCTGTATATAGTCTCCACATTGACTCTGTACCGTAACACCCCCGTATATAGCCTCCACATTGACTCTGTACCATAACACCCTGTATATAGCCTCCACATTGACTCTGTACCGTAACACCCCCGTATATAGTCTCCACATTGACTCTGTACCGTAACACCCCCGTATATAGCCTCCACATTGACTCTGTACCGTAATACCCTGTATATAGTCTCCACATTGACTCTGTACCGGTACCCCCTGTATATAGCCTCCACATTGACTCTGTACCATAACACCCTGTATATAGCCTCCACATTGACTCTGTACCGTAACACCCCCGTATATAGTCTCCACATTGACTCTGTACCGTAACACCCCCGTATATAGCCTCCACATTGACTCTGTACCGTAATACCCTGTATATAGTCTCCACATTGACTCTGTACCAGTACCCCCTGTATATAGTCTCCACATTGACTCTGTACCGGTACCCCCTGTATATAGTCTCCGCATTGACTCTGTACCGGTACCCCCTGTATATAGCCTCCACATTGACTCTGTACTGGTACCCCCTGTATATAGTCTCCACATTGACTCTGTACCGGTACCCCCTGTATATAGCCTCCACATTGACTCTGTACTGGTACCCCCTGTATATAGCCTCCACATTGACTCTGTACCGTACCCCCTGTATATAGCCTCCACATTGACTCTGTACTGGTACCCCCTGTATATAGCCTCCACATTGACTCTGTACCGGTACCCCCTGTATATAGCCTCCACATTGACTCTGTACCGGTACCCCCTGTATATAACCTCCACATTGACTCTGTACCGGTACCCCCTGTATATAACCTCCACATTGACTCTGTACCGTTAGCCCCTGTATATAGCCTCCACATTGAATCTGTACCATAACACCCTGTATATAGCCTCCACATTGAATCTGTACCGGTACCCCCCTGTATATAGTCTCCACATTGAATCTGTACCGTAATACCCTGTATATAGCCTCCACATTGACTCTGTACCGGTACCCCCTGTATATAGCCTCCACATTGAATCTGTACCGTAATACCCTGTATATAGCCTCCACATTGACTCTGTACCGGTACCCCCTGCATATAGCCTCCACATTGACTCTGTACCGTAATACCCTGTATATAGCCTCCACATTGACTCTGTACCGGTACCCCCTGCATATAGCCTCCACATTGACTCTGTACTGGTACCCCCTGTATATAGCCTCCACATTGACTCTATACCGTTACCCCCTGTATATAGCCTCCACATTGACTCTGTACCATTACACCCTGTATATAGCCTCCACATTGACTCTGTACCGTAATACCTTGTATATAGCCTCCACATTGACTCTGTACAGGCACCCCCTGTATATAGCCTCCACATTGACTCTGTACCGTTACACCCTGTATATAGCCTCCACATTGACTCTGTACCGGTACCCTCCTGTATATAGCCTCCACATTGACTCTAGTTTTTAACTTCATTTTATTTTGTAAATATTTTGTAAATTCTTTCTTTAACTGCATTGTTGGTTATGGGCTTTTCAGTAAGCATTTCACAGTAATGTCTACACTTGTTGTATTCTGCGCCTGTGAAAAATAATATTTGATTTGATTTGAACAAAACTACAGTTTGGAAGCTGGCGATGCTGTGAGTACAGAACAGAGAGGATAAAGGAACTGGCGCTCTGTTCTCTCTCTCTTCAAAACCCACACGCTTGTTAAGGAAGTTAAATTATCTTCTTACACTTCCCAAAGTCTGAGATCTCTAAATCTTGGAAACTGGTGCAGTTGGTCAGACAGAGGTCAGACAGAGGTTAGACAGAGGTCAGACAGAGGTCAGGGAAGTCAGACATAAGAGTAGAAATGAGAGAAGAAATGAGAAAATACAGAGGTCAGACAGAGGTCAGACAGAGGGTACAAGTCCACAGGCTGAGGAACAGGTTCTTTCCTCTCTACTGATCACAGGCTGAGGAACAGGTTCTCGACTCTCTCCTGATCACAGGTTGAGGGACAGGTTCTTTCCTCTCTACTGATCACAGGCTGAGGACAGGTTCTCTCCTCTCTACTGATCACAGATTGAGGAACAGATTCTGTCCTCTCTACTGATCACAGGCTGAGGAACAGGTTCTCTCTGCTGATCACAGGCTGAGGAACAGGTGCTCTCCTCTCTGCTGATCACAGGCTGAGGAACAGGTGCTCTCCTCTCTGCTGATCACAGGCTGAGGAACAGGTTCTCTCCTCTCTGCTGATCACAGGCTGAGGAACAGGTGCTGATCACAGGCTGAGGAACAGGTGCTCTCCTCTCTGCTGATCACAGGCTGAGGAACAGGTGCTCTCCTCTCTACTGATCACAGGCTGAGGAACAGGTGCTCTCCTCTCTGCTGATCACTGGCTGAGGAACAGGTTCTCGGCTCTCTCCTGATCACACGTTTGTTTATTAGGTTTCATCTCTGCTGTCTGACGACCCACACATTTGTTTAGCAGATGTTATCTCTTCTTACAGATCCTCATCTGAGTTAGGCTTTCTCTAGACATTGGAAGCAGCTGCTGTGAGGGTTTGAGGTTTTGAGGGTGTGAGGTTTTAAGGGTGTGAGGTTTTGAGGGTATGTGGGCGTGAGAGAGGGAGCGAGGGTGTTAGGTTTTAAAGGTGTGAGTGAGGGAGTATGGGTGTCAGGGTGTGAGGTTTTGAGGGTGTGAGGGTGTGAGCGACGGAGTGAGGGTGTGAGGTTTTGAGGGTGTGAGCGGGGGTGTAAGGGTGTGAGGGTTTGGTTATTTGGGGGCAACCAGTCTTTATAGATGTGGGTGTGGTTATTTGGGGGGCAGCCAGTATTTATAGATGTGGGTGTGGTTATGTGGGGGGCAGCCAGTCTTTATAGATTTGGGTGTGGTTATGTGGGGGCAGCCAGTCTTTATAGATGTGGGTGTGGTTATGTGGGGGCAGCCAGTATTTATAGATGTGGGTGTGGTTATGTGGGGGGCAGCCAGTCTTTATAGATGTGGGTGTTGTTATTTGGGGGCAGCCAGTATTTATAGATGTGGGTGTGGTTATGTGGGGGCAGCCAGTCTTTATAGATGTGGGTGTGGTTATGTGGGGGCAGCCAGTCTTTATAGATGTGGGTGTGGTTATGTGGGGGCAGCCAGTATTATAGATGTGGGTGTGGTTATGTGGGGGCAGCCAGTCTTTATAGATGTGGGTGTGGTTATGTGGGGGGCAGCCAGTCTTTATAGATGTGGGTGTGGTTATGTGGGGGCAGCCAGTCTTTATAGATGTGGGTGTGGTTATGTGGGGGCAGCCAGTCTTTATAGATGTGGGTGTGGTTATGTGAGGGGGCAGCCAGTCTTTATAGATGTGGGTGTGGTTATGTGGGGGCAGCCAGTCTTTATAGATGTGGGTGTGGTTATGTGGGGGCAGCCAGTCTTTATAGATGTGGGTGTGGTTATGTGGGGGCAGCCAGTCTTTATAGATGTGGGTGTGGTTATGTGGGGGGCAGCCAGTCTTTATAGATGTGGGTGTGGTTATGTAGGGGGCAGCCAGTATTTATAGATGTGGGTGTGGTTATGTGGGGGGCAGCCAGTCTTTATAGATTTGGGTGTGGTTATGTGGGGGGCAGCCAGTCTTTATAGATGTGGGTGTGGTTATGTGGGGGGCAGCCAGTATTTATAGATGTGGGTGTGGTTATGTGGGGGGGCAGCCAGTCTTTATAGATGTGGGTGTTGTTATTTGGGGGGGAAGCCAGTCTTTATAGATGTGGGTGTGGTTATGTGGGGGGCAGCCAGTCTTTATAGATGTGGGTGTGGTTATGTGGGGGGGCAGCCAGTCTTTATAGATCTGCGTGTTGTTTGTCTAGATGTTTCTATTCTTTGTTGTTTGTAGTAGAATGTACTTTGTGACTGTTACGGTAGCACAATGCTGTGTTTTTCCAGATTGTGTTTTGTGTTTACAAAGTTAATCCTTAAAATGTTTCCACCTGCCATGGTGCATTGTAAGCTTTATAAAACTTTCTAGTAAAATAAATAAATGTCCATAAGTGCATATATTTTATTTCATTTTTTATTTCACCTTTATTTAACCAGGTAGGCTAGTTGAGAACAAGTTCTCATTTGCAACTGCGACCTGGCCAAGATAAAGCATAGCAGTGTGAACAGACAACACAGTGTTACACATGGAGTAAACAATTAACAAGTCAATAACACAGTAGAAATAAAAGAGTCTATATACATTGTGTGCAAAAGGCATGAGGAGGTAGGCAAATAATTACAATTTTGCAGATTAACATTGGAATGATAAATGATCAGATTTTCATGTACAGGTAGAGATACTGGTGTGCAAAAGGCATGAGGAGGTGGGCAAATAATTACAATTTTGCAGATTAACACTGGAGTGATAAATGGTCAGATGGTCATGTACAGGTAGAGATATTGGTGTGCAAAATAGCAGAAAAGTAAATAAATATAAACAGTATGGGGATGAGGTAGGTAAAATTGGGTGGGCTATTTACCGATAGACTATGTACAGCTGCAGCGATCGGTTAGCTGCTCAGATAGCAGATGTTTGAAGTTGGTGAGGGAGGTAAAAGTCTCCAACTTCAGCGATTTTTGCAATTCGTTCCAGTCACAGGCAGCAGAGAACTGGAACGAAAGGCGGCCGAATGAGGTGTTGGCTTTAGGGATGATCAATGAGATACACCTGCTGGAGCGCGTGCTACGGGTGGGTGTTTTCCATCGTGACCAGTGAACTGAGATAAGGCGGAGCTTTACCTAGCATGGACTTGTAGATGACCTGGAGCCAGTGGGTCTGGCGACAAATATGTAGCGAAGGCCAGCCGACTAGAGCATACAGGTCGCAGTGGTGGGTGGTACAAGGTGCTTTAGTAACAAAACGGATGGCACTGTGATAAACTGCATCCAGTTTGCTGAGTAGAGTATTGGAAGCTATTTTGTAGATGACATCGCCGAAGTCGAGGATCGGTAGGATAGTCAGTTTTACTAGGGTAAGTTTGGCGGCGTGAGTGAAGGAGGCTTTGTTGCGGAATAGAAAGCCGACTCTAGATTTGATTTTAGAGTGGAGATGTTTGATATGAGTCTGGAAGGAGAGTTTACAGTCTAGCCAGACACCTAGGTACTTATAGATGTCCACATATTCTAGGTCGGAACCATCCAGGGTGGTGATGCTAGTCGGGCGTGCGGGTGCAGGCAGCGAACGGTTGAAAAGCATGCATTTGGTTTTACTAGCATTTAAGAGCAGTTGGAGGCCACGGAAGGAGTGTTGTATGGCATTGAAATTCGTTTGGAGGTTAGATAGCACAGTGTCCAAGGACGGGCCGGAAGTATACAGAATGGTGTCGTCTGCGTAGAGGTGGATCAGGGAATCGCCTGCAGCAAGAGCAACATCATTGATATATACAGAGAAGAGAGTCGGCCCGAGAATTGAACCCTGTGGCACCCCCATAGAGACTGCCAGAGGACCTGACAGCATGCCCTCCGTTGGTGAACCAGGAAAGGCAGTCATCAGAAAAACCGAGGCTACTGAGTCTGTCGATAAGAATATGGTGATTGACAGAGTCGAAAGCCTTGGCAAGGTTGATGAAGACGGCTGCACAGTACTGTCTTTTATCGATGACGGTTATGATATCGTTTATTACCTTGAGCGTGACTGAGGTGCACCCGTGACCCGTGACCCGTGACCCGTGACCCGTGACCAATCTGGAAACCAGATTGCACAGCGGAGAAGGTATGGTGGGATTCGAAATGGTCAGTGACCTGTTTGTTGACTTGGCCTTCAAAGACCTTAGATAGGCAGGGCAGGATGGATATAGGTCTGTAACAGTGTGGGTCCAGCGTGTCTCCCCCTGTGAAGAGAGGGGATGACTGCGGCAGCTTTCCAATCCTTGGGGATCTCAGACGATATGATAGAGAGGTTGAACAGGCTGGTAATAGGGGTTGCGACAATGGTAGTTAGTTAGTTTCAGAAATAGAGGGTCCAGATTGTCAAGCCAGCTGATTTGTACGGGTCCAGGTTTTGCAGCTCTTTCAGAACATCTGCTATCTGGATTTGGGTAAAGGAGAACCTGGAGAGGCTTGGGCGAGTAGCTGCGGGGGGGGCTGTTGGCCGAGGTTGGAGTAGCCAGCAGGAAGGCATGGCCAGCCGTTGAGAAATGCTTGTTGAAGTTTTCGATAATCAAGGATTTATCGGTGGTGACCGTGTTACCTAGCCTCAGTGCAGTGGGCAGCTGGGAGGAGGTGCTCTTGTTCTCCATGGACTTCACAGTGTCCCAGAACTTTTTGGAGTTAGAGCTACAGGAAGCAAATTCCTGCTTAAAAAGCTAGCCTTTGCTTTCCTGACTGACTGCATGTATTGGTTCCTGACTTCCCTGAACAGTTGCATATCGCGGGGACTATTCGATGCTATTGATGTCCGCCACAGGATGTTTTTGTGCTGGTCGAGGGCAGTCAGGTCTGGAGTGAACCAAGGGCTATATCTGTTCTTAGTTCTGCATTTTTTTAACGGAGCATGCTTATCTAAAATGGTCAGGAAGTTACTTTTAAAGAATGACCAGGCATCCTCAACTGACGGGATGATGTCAATATCCTTCCAGGATACCCGGGCAAGGTCGATTAGAAAGGCCTGCTCGCAGAAGTGTTTTTGGGAGCGTTTGACAGTGATGAGTGGTGGTCATTTGACTGCAGATCTGTAGCGGATACAGGCAATGAGGCAGTGATCGCTGAGATCCTGGTTGAAGACAGCGGAGGTGTATTTGGAGGGCCAGTTGGTCAGGATGACGTCTATGAGGGTGCCCTTGTTTATAGATTTAGGGTTGTACCTGGTGGGTTCCTTGATGATTTGTGTGAGATTGAGGGCATCTAGCTTAGATTGTAGGACTGCCAGGGTGTTAAGCATATCCCAGTTTAGGTCACCTAACAGAACAAACTCTGAAGCTAGATGGGGGGGATCATTTCACAAATGGTGTCCAGGGCACAGCTGGGAGCTGAGGGGGGTTCGGTAGCAGGTGGCAACAGTGAGAGACTTATTTCTGGAGAGAGTCATTTTGAAAATGAGTAGTTCGAACTGTTTGGGTATGGGCCTGGAAAGTATGACATTACTTTGCAGGCTATCTCTGCAGTAGACTGCAACTCCTCCCCCTTTGGCAGTTCTATCTTGACGGAAAATGTTATAGTTGGGTATGGAAATCGCAGAATTTTTGGTGGCCTTCCTGAGCCAGGATTCAGACACGGCAAGGACATCAGGGTTAGCAGAGTGTGCTAAAGCAGTGAGTAAAACAAACTTAGGGAGGAGGCTTCTGATGTTGACATGTATGAAACCAAGGCTTTTTCGACCACAGAAGTCAACAAATGAGGGTGCCTGGGGACATGCAGGGCCTGGGCTCCATTGTAAACTAAAACAACTAACCTGAACAACAGTATACAAGGCATATTGACATATATATAATATATATATATATAATATATTTCATAGAGTCGGTTTGATTAAGACGTTACGACATGGTTTAAGAAATGTATTAGCATTAGCCTAGCCCCCTCCACATCTCTTTCTACTGTTACAGCCCTGAGCCTAGCCCCCTCCACATCTCTTTCTGCTGTTACACAGAGCCTAGCCCCCTCCACATCTCTTTCTGCTATTACAGCCCTGAGCCTAGCTCCCTCCACATCTCTTTCTGCTCTTCCAGCCCTGAGCCTAGCTCCCTCCACATCTCTTTCTGCTGTTACAGCCCTGAGCCTAGCTCCCTCCACATCTCTTTCTGCTGTTACAGCCCTGAGCCTAGCCCCCTCCACATCTCTTTCTGCTGTTACAGCCCTGAGCCTAGCTCCCTCCACATCTCTTTCTGCTGTTACAGCCCTGAGCCTAGCTCCATTCTTCTGTGAGGAGAACACAGAGGTTTGCAACAAATAACTAGATAGACATTAACCCTCTCCAGCCTTAGGCAGTCCTTAGGTAGGCAGATAGCCCAGATAGTGAGGTTAAACCTCTGTTTTTCCAGCCTTTAGGTCCATCCTCACCTGAGGACTGCTATGTGTGTAACTACATGATCAAAGTGATGTGAATATCTTTTATGAATATGCAAAGCAAAGCTTAATGTCCCTAAAGGGATCCTCAAGAAGTCTTTGGTGTTGTGCTGATGACTCATCTCGTGTGCTCTGTTCATCGCTGTAGCTAGCTCCCAATTGGCAACCTATTTATTTTATAGTGCAGTAATTCTGACCAGAGAACATAGGGGTCCAGAGTCCATCTTTTATTTATTTATGTTTATAATATTTAATCTTTATTTAACTAGGCAAGTCAATAAAGAACAAATTCTTATTTACAATGGCGACATACCCCGGCCAAACCCGGAGGACACTGGGCCAATGGTGCACTGCTCTTTGGGACTCCCGATCACAGCCTTGATGTGGGGCAGGATGGATTCGAAAAAGGCACTGCAGTGACACTGATTGCACAGATGCAATGCCTCAGCAATGCCTCGCACCACTCAGGAGACAATCTGAAGGCAATAGGGTCCCATTTGGGATGCAGCCTCTTTTCTGTCTTTTCTAAAGCCCTTTAAACAAAGTGGTCATTCGTCGTTTGACTAGACTGCGTCTCATTGGGCAGAGTAGCAAATTCTAATCAGCATCTCAAATTGATCCATTAGGCAATACTTGACTTTCTGGACTGCAGTAGTAGTAGTAGTAGTAGTAGTAGTAGTAGTAGTAGTAGTAGTATTCCTAGTAGTAGTAGTAGTAGTAGTCCTAGTAGTAGTAGTAGTAGCAGTAGTAGTATTAGTCCTAGTAGTAGTAGTAGTAGTATTTCCTAGTAGTAGTAGTAGTAGTAGCTAGTAGTAGTAGTAGTAGTAGTAGTAGTAGTAGTAGAATTAGTAGTAGTAGTAGTAGTATTAGTCCTAGTAGTAGTAGTAGAAGTATTAGTATTAGTCCTAGTAGTAGTAGCAGTAGTAGTATTAGCAGTAGCAGTAGTAGTAGTAGCAGTAGTAGTAGCAGTTGTAATAGTAGTAATAGTAGTAGTAGCAGTAGCAGTAGTAGCAGCAGTATTAGTAGTAGTAGTGGGTGTAGTATCATACTGATATTTAGGCTATATTTGTACTGTCTAGACTGTAATAGCAGTAGTAGTACTAGTCTGATATATAAATGGTGTGTGTGTGTTCATCAGGGCAGGCAAACTCTTTGTCTCTGAGGCCTACTGTTTCCTGGTCCAGAAGTGACAGATTGGAGCTCAGAAATGCCTGGAGGCCACAATAGCAGGACCCATAGCAGTGTGCAGCGCACATTTTCAGTAGTATGCACTATTGTTGCCTCAGACACAGAGATAACATCCCCAGACCCAGAGATAGCAGCCCCAGACCCAGATATAACAGCCCCAGACCAAGAGATATCAGACCCAGAGATAACAGACCCAGACCCAGAGATAACATCCCCAGACCAAGATATATCAGACCCAGAGATAACAGCCCCAGACCCAGAGATAGCCTCCCCAGACCCAGAGATAACAGCCCCAGACCCAGAGATAACATCCCCAAACTGAGATATATCAGACCCAGAGATAACAGACCCAGACCAAGAGATATCAGCCCCAGAGATAACAGCCCCAGAACAAAATATATCAGAACCAGAGATAACAGCCCCAGACCCAGAGATAGCAGCCCCAGCCCCAGAGATAACAGCCCCAGACTAAGATATATCAGCCCCAGAGATAACATCCCCAGAACCAGAGATAGCAGCCCCAGAGATAACAGCCCCAGACCCAGAGATAACAGCCCCAGACCAAGATATATCAGCCCCAGAGATAACAGCCCCTGACCAAAATATATCAGAACCAGAGATAACATCCCCAGAACCAGAGATAGCAGCCACAGACCCAGAGATAACAGACCCAGACCCAGAGATAACAGCCCCAGACCAAGAGATATCAGACCAAGAGATAACAGCCCCAGACCCAGAGATAGCCACCCCAGACCCAGAGATAACAGCCCCAGACCAAAAGATAACGTCCCCAAACCAAGAGATATCAGACCTAGAGATAACAGCCCCAGACCCAGAGATAACAGCCCCAGACCCAGAGATAACAGCCCCAGAACAAGAGATATCAGACCAAGAGATAACAGCCCCAGACCCAGAGATAGCCGCCCCAGACCCAGAGATAACAGCCCCAGACCAAAAGAGAACGTCCCCAAACCAAGAGATATCAGACCTAGAGATAGCAGCCCCAGACCCAGAGATAACAGCCACAGACCCAGAGATAACAGCCCCAGACCAAGAGATATCAGCCACAGAGATAACAGCCACATACCAAAATATATCAGAACCAGAGATAACATCCCCAGACCCAGAGATATCAGCCCCAGAGATAACAGCCCCAGACCCAGAGACAACAGCCCCAGACACAGAGATAACAGCCCCAGACACAGAGATAACAGCCCCAGACCCAGAGATAGCAGCCCCAGACCAAGATATATCAGCCCCAGAAACAGAGACAACAGCCCCAGACACAGAGATAACGGCCTCAGACCCAGATATTGCAAACCCAGACCAAGAGATAGCAGCCCCAGACCCAGAGATAGCAGGCCTAGACCCAGTGATAGCAGCCTCAGAGCAGAATGCTGTGTGTCTGCGGTAACCTCCACTGCACAGTATTCTTCTGTTCCAACATGAATTGTCATGGAGCCGTGGCATCAGTAGCAGTATCCCCAGCTCTCCTATATCAGTAACCCCAAGTTAACATCTACAGTCTTCCCAGCCCTCCTATAGGAGTATCCCCAAGCTAACATCTACAGTCTCCCCAGCCCTCCTACAACAGTATTCCCAAGCTAACCTCTACAGTATCCCCTGCTCTCCCAGCCTGCATTGCACTCTCTCAGGTTTTTTATTGTTATTTAACCCTTTTTTCCCAAGCTGAACACATTCTCATTTGCAGCAACGACCTGGGGAATAGTTACAGGGGAGAGGAGGGGATGAATGAGCCAATTGTAAGATGGGGATGATTAGGTGACAATGATGGTATGAGGCGCCAGATTTGGAAATTATCGAGGACACCGGGGTTAATAACCCTACTCTTACGTGGAATATCTCTGTGTGGGATATTTAGTGACCACAGAGAGTCAGGACACCCGTTTAACATCCCATGCGAACGACAACATCCTACACAGGGCAGTGTCCCCAATCACTGACCAGGGCATTGGGATATTTTTATAGACCAGAGGAAAGGATGCCTCCTACAACACCGCTTCCAGAAGCATCTGGTCTCCCATCCAGGGACTGACCAGGACCAACCCCTGCGTAGCTTCAGAAGCAAGCCAGCAGTGGGATGCAGTGTGGTATGCTGCTGATCTCTAGGACCCAGCCCTCCTAGCAGTACCCTAGCCCCAACCCCAGCCCCAACCCTCCTAGCAGTGCCCCAACCCCATCCCCAGCCCTAACCCTCCTAGCAGTTCCCCAACCCCATCCCCAGCCCCAACTCTCCTAGCAGTTCCCCAGCCCCAACCCTCCTAGCAGTTCCCCAACCCCATCCCCAGCCCCAACTCTCCTAGCAGTTCCCCAGCCCCAACCCTCCTAGCAGTTCCCCAACCCCATCCCCAGCCCCAACACTCCTAGCAGTTCCCCGACCCCAACCCCAACCCTCCTAGCAGTTCCCCAGCCCCAACACTCCTAGCAGTTCCCCGACCCCAACCCCAGCCCTCCTAGCAGTTCCCCAGCCCCAACCCTTGTAGCAGTTCCCCAACCCCAACCCCAGCCCCAACCCTCCTAGCAGTTCCCCAACCCCAACACTCCTACCAGTTCCCCACCTAGCAGAACCCCAGTTCCCCAACCCCAGCCCTCCTAGCAGTTCCCCAGCCCCAACTCTCCTAGCAGTTCCCCAACCCCATCCCCAGCCCCAACCCTCCTAGAAGTTCCCCACCCCCAAACCCAGCCCCAACCCCAGCCACAACACTCCTAGCAGTGCCCTAGCCCCAACCCTAGCCCCAACCCTCCTAGCAGTTCCCCGACCCGAACCCAAGCCCTAAAAGCAGTTCCCGACCCCAACCTCAGCCCTCCTAGCAGGTCCCCTACCACATCCTCAGCCCCAACCCTCCTAGAAGTTCCCCACCCAAAACCCCAGCCCCAGCCCTCCTAGCAGTTCCCCAGCCCAAACCCTTGTAGCAGTTCCCCAACCAAAATCCCAGCCACAACCCTCCCAGCAGTTCCCAAACCCCAGCCCCTACCCCAGCCCCAACCCTCCTAGCAGTTTCCAAACCCCCCCCAGCCCCAACCCTCCTAGAAGTTCCCCAACCCCAGCCCCAGCCCTCCTAGCAGTTCCCCAGCCCCAACCCAGCAGTTCCCCAACCCATCCCCAGCCCCAACACTCCTAGCAGTTCCCCAACCCCAGCCCCAGCCCTCCAGCAGTTCCCCAGCCCCAACCCTTGTAGCAGTTCCCCAACCCCATCCCCAGCCCCAACACTCCTAGAAGTTCCCCAACCCCAGCCCCAGCCCTCCTAGCAGTTCCCCAGCCCCAACCCTTGTAGCAGTTCCCCAACCCCAGCCCCAGCCCCCTCATCCCCAGTTCCCCAACCCCTCATCCCCAGCCCCAACCCGCCTAGCAGTTGCCCAACCCCAGCCCCAACACTCCTAGCAGTTCCCCAACCCCAGCCCTCCTAGCAGTTCCCCAGCCCCAACCCTCCTAGCAGTTCCCGACCCCAACCCCAGCCCTCCTAGCAGTTCCCCAGCCCCAACCCTTGTAGCAGTTCCCCAACCTCATCCCCAGCCCCAACCCTCCTAGCAGTTCCCCAGCCCCAACCCCAACCCCAACACTCCTAGCAGTTCCCCAGCCCCAACCCTTGTAGCAGGTTCCCAACCACATCCTCAGCCCCAGCCCTCCTAGCAGTTCCCAGCCCCAACCCTTGTAGCAGTTCCCCAACCCCTCACCCCAGCCCCAACCCTCCTAGCAGTTCCCCAGCCCCAACCCTAGCCCCAACCCTCGTAGCAGTTCCCCAGCCCCAACCCCAGCCCCAACACTCCTAGCAGTCCCCCGCCCCAACCCTCCTAGCAGTTCCCCAACCACATCCCCAGCCCCAACCCTCCTAGCAGGTCCCCAACCCCAAACTCAACCAACTTCGAAGTTCCCCAAACCCAGCCCCAACCTCAGCCACAACCCTCCTAGCAGTTTACTAGCCCCAACCCCAGTCACAACACTCCTAGCAGGTCCCAAACCCCAAACCCAACCATTCTAGAATTTCCCCAAACCCAGCCCCACCCCAGCCAACCCTCCTAGGAGTGCGTTAGCCCCAACCCCAGCCCCAACACTCCTAGCAGTGCCCCAGCACCAACCCCAGTCACAACTCTCCTAGGAGTGCACTAGGCCCAGCCCCAACCCTCCTAGCAGTTCCCCGACCCCAACCCGAGCCCTCATAGCAGTTCCCCAGCACCAACCCTTGTAGAAGGTCCCCAACCCCAAACCCAGTCCGAACCCCAGCCCCAACCCTCCTAGCAGTGCCCAATTACCAACCCAAGTCACAACTCTCCTAGCAGGTCCCCAACCCCAAACCCAACCATTCTAGAAGTTCCCCAAACCCAGCCCCAACCCCAGCCACAACCCTCCTGGCAGTGCCCTAGCCCCAACCCCAACCCCAGCCCCAATCCTCCTAGCAGTTCCCCGACCCCAACCCGAGCCCTACTAGCAGTTCCCCGGCACCAACCCGTGTAGAAGGTCACCAACCCCAAACCCAACCATCAAAGAAGGTCCCCAACCCCAGCCCCAACCATCCTAGCAGCTCCGACCCCAACCCCAGCTTTCATAGCAGTTCCCCAGCCCCAACCCTCCTAGCAGTTCCCCAGCCCCATCCCTTCTAGCAGTTCCCCACCCCCAACCCCAGCCCCAACCCTCCTAGCAGTTCCCCACCCCCAACCCTCCTAGCAGTTCCCCACCCCCAACCCCAGCCCCAACCCTCCTAGCAGTTCCCCAGCTTCAACCCTCCTAGCAGTTCCCCACCCCCAACCCTCCTATCAGTTCCCCACCCCAACCCCAAACCCTCCCAGTTCCCCAGCCCCAACACTCCTAGCAGTTCCCCAGCCCCAACCCTCCTAGCAGTTCCCCAGCCCCAACCCTCCTAGCAGTTCCCCAGCTTCAACCCTCCTAGCAGTTCCCCAGCCCCAACCCTCCTAGCAGTTCCCCAGCCCCATCCCTCCTAGCAGTTCCCCAGCCCCAACCCCAGCTCCAAGCCGGCAGCTGACACGGCAGGATCAGGCACACACTGTGGTCTCTAAAACTGACCCAGGCTAGGAATAGTCCCAGAAAGTCTCATTATGTCGTCTCGCAGCAGAGCCATTAAATGCTGTATGCACCCTATTCACTATATAGTAGCAAGGGCCCATAGGGTAGTAGTGCACTTTATAGGGAATAGTATGCCTTTTGTGACTGGAACGCTGTGTTTCTGCCTGGCCTTCCTACCAACCAGAGGGCTTTTAATCTATTAATGGATGATCCTTAAACACTAATCAATGTGGCCTTTTATATTTCCTTTAAAGCAGAGAGGAAATGAATAAATAAATCATGTTGGCTGAGTGGCCTCTCAAACACCCTCTCTCCTCTCCTCTCCTCTCCTCTCCTCTCCTCTCCTCTCCTCTCCTCTCCTCTCCTCTCCTCTCCTCTCCTCTCCTCTCCTCTTCCTCTCCTCTCCTCTCCTCTCCTCTCCTCTCCATTCCTCTCCTCTCCTCTCCTCTCCTCTCCTCTCCTCTAGGGCATGCTTGTCTTCTCGCATTAGTTTGCACACCATACTGACACTATTTGCATTATTTTGCCTTCAGTGTACAGCTTTTTATTAGCAATGCCTAATTTTATAGCATTCAGCACACTTCATTATAAGTGAAAGAGAAGGACCTGTGCTGAAGGTCGGAGGAGGCAGACTCTCTCTGAAGCTTAGGCTACTTGCGTTAGCATCTTGTATTCACTGTAATCAGAGTTGACCTTTCTACAAGGGAAGGTACCAGAGTTGAATAGTCTACAAGGGAAGGTACCAGAGTTGAATAGTCTACAATGGAAGGTACCAGAGTTGAATAGTCTACTGGGGGAAGGTACCAGAGTTGAATAGTGTACAAGGGAAGGTACCAGAGTTGAATAGTCTACGAGGGGAGGTACCAGAGTTGAATAGTCCACAAGCGAAGGTACCAGAGTTGAATAGTCTACAAGGGGAAGGTACCAGAGTTGAATAGTCTTCAAGGGAAGGTACCAGAATTGAATAGTCTACTGGAGGAAGGTACCAGAGTTGAATAGTCTACAAGGGGAAGGTACCAGAGTTGAATAGTCTACAAGGGGAAGGTACCAGGGTTGACTGTTCTACAAGGGAAGGTACCAGAGTTGAATAGTCTACAAGGTACCAGAGCTGACTAGTCCACAAGGGAAGGTACCAGAGTTGAATAGTCCACAAGGGGAAGGTACCAGAGTTGACTGTTCTACAAGGGAAGGTACCAGAGTTGAATAGTCTACAGGGAAGGTTGAATAGTCCACAAGGGAAGGTACCAGAGTTGAAGTCCACAAGGGGAAGTACCAGAGTTGAATAGTCACAAGGGGAAGGTACCAGAGTTGAATAGTCTACAATGGAATGTACCAGAAGGTACCAGAATTGAATAGTCTACTGAATAGTCTTCAAGGGGAAGGTACCAGAGTTGAATAGTGTACAGAGTTGAAAGGGGAAGGTACCAGAGTTGAATAAGGGAAGCTGTACTAGTACCAGAGTTGAATAGTCTACAAGGGAAGGTACCAGAGTTGAATAGTCCACAAGGGAAGGTACCAGAGTTGAATAGTCTACAAGGGAAGGTACCAGAGTTGAATAGTCTACAAGGGAAGGTACCAGAGTTGAATAGTCTTCAAGGGGAAGGTACCAGAGTTGAATAGTCTACAAGGGAAGGTACCAGAGTTGAATAGTTTTCAAGGGGAAGGTACCAGAGAGTTGAATAGTCTACAAGGGAAGGTACCAGAGTTGAAGGTCTACAAGGGAAGGTACCAGAGTTGAATAGTCTTACCAAGTTGAATAGTCTACAAGTACCAGAGTTGAATACAAGGGAAGTCCAGAGTTGAATACAAGGGAAGGTACCAGAGTTGAATAGTCTACAAAGAAGGTACCAGAGCTGAATAGTCTACAAGAAGACCAGGTTGAATAGTCTACAGGGAAGGTTGAATAGTCTACAAGGAAGGTACCAGAGTTGAATAGTCCACAAGGGGAAGGTACCAGAGTTGAATAGCTGTACCTAGTTGGGGGGGAGTCCACAAGGGAAGGAGATAGTACCACAATAGGGAAGGTACCAGAATTGAATTGAATAGTCTACAAGGGAAGGTACCAGAGTTGAATAGTCTTACCAAGGGGAAGGTACCAGAGTTGAATAGTCTACAAGGGAAGGTACCAGAGTTGAATAGTCAAGGGAAGGTACAGAGTTGAATAGTCTACAAGGGAAGGTACCAGAGTTGAATAGTCTACAATGGAAGTACCAGAGTTGAATAGTACTGTCTACAGGGAAGGTACCAGAGTTGAATAGTCTACAAGAGAAGGTACCAGAGTTGAATAGCAAGGGAAGGTACCAGAGTTGAATAGTCTACCAGACTGACTAGGTCCACAAGGGAAGGTACCAGAGTTGAATAGTCCACAAGGGGGGAAGTTGTACCAGAGTTGAATAGTCAGAGTTGAATAGTCTACAAGGGAAGGTACCAAGTTGAATAGTCTACAAGGGAAGGAAGGTACCAGAGTTGAATAGTCTACAGAGTTGAATAGTCCACAAGGGGAAGGTACCAGAGTTGAATGTTCACAAGGGAAGGTACCAGAGTTGAATACCAGAGTTGAATAGTCTACAAGGGAAGGTCTGAATAGTCTACAAGGAAGGAAGGAATAGTCCAGAGTTGAATAGTCTACAAGGGGAAGGTACCAGAGCAGAGTTGAATAGTCTACAAGGGAAGGTACCAGAGCTGAATAGTCCACAAGGGAAGGTACCAGAGTTGAATAGTCCACAAGGTACCAGGGAAGGTAGCCAGAGGGAAGGTACCAGAGTTGAATAGTCTACAAGGGAAGGTACCAGAGTTGAATAGTCCACAGAGTTGAAAGGGAAGGTACCAGAGTTGAATAGTCTACAAGGGAAGGTACCAGAGTTGATAGTCCACAAGGGAAGGTACCAGAGTTGAATAGTCCACAAGGGAAGGTACCAGAGTTGAATAGTTGACTGTTCTACAAGGGGGAAGGTACCAGAGTTGAATAGTCTACACAAGGGAAGGTACCAAGGTACCAGAGCTGACAAGGGAAGGTACCAGAGTTGAATAGTCCACAAGGGTACCAGAGTTGACTGTTCTACAAGGGTACCCACAAGGGAAGGTACCAGAGTTGAATAGTCACAAGGGAAGGTACCAGAGCTGACTAGTCCACAAGGGAAGGTACCAGAGTTGAATAGTCTACAAGGGAAGGTACCAGAGTTGAATAGTTCTACAAGGGAAGGTACCAGAGTTGAATAGTCCACACCAGAGTTGGGAAGGTACCAGAGCTGACTAGTCCACAAGGGAAGGTACCAGAGTTGAATAGTCCACAAGGGAAGGTACCAGAGTTGAATAGTCTACAAGGGAAGGTACCAGAGTTGAATAGTCTACTGACTAGAGGGAAGGTACCAGAGTTGAATAGTCTACAAATAGTCCACAAGGGAAGGTACCAGAGTTGAATAGTCTACAAGGGGAAGGTACCAGAGTTGAATAGTCTACAAGGGAAGGTACCAGAGTTGAATAGTCCACAAGGGAAGGTACCAGAGTTGAATAGTCTACAAGGGGAAGGTACCAGAGTTGAATAGTCTACAAGGGAAGGTACCAGAGTTGAATAGTTCTTCAAGGGGAAGGTACCAGAGTTGAATAGTCTACAAGGGAAGGTACCAGAGTTGAATAGTCCACAAGGGGAAGGTACCAGAATTGAATAGTGAATAGTACAAGGGAAGGAAGGCACCAGAGTTGAATAGTCTTCAAGCTGGTCTACAAGGGGAAGGTACCAGAGTTGAATAGTCCACAAGGGAAGGTACCAGAGTTGAATAGTCTACAAGAAGAAGGTACCAGAGCTGAATAGTCTACTAGTCCACAAGAAGGAAGGTACTACAGAGTTGAATAGTCTACAAGGGAAGGTACCAGAGTTGAATAGTCCACAAGGGAAGGTACCAGAGTTGACTAGTTCTACAAGGGAAGGTACCAGAGTTGAATAGTCTACAAGGGAAAGTTGTAGCAGGAAATGAATAGTCCACAAGGGAAGGTACCAGAGTTGAATAGTCACAAGGGAAGGTACCAGAATTGAATAGTCTACAAGGGAAGGTACCAGAGTTGAATAGTCTTCAAGGGGAAGGTACCAGAGTTGAATAGTCCACAAGGGAAGGTACCAGAGTTGAATAGTCTACAAGAGAAGGTACCAGAGCTGAATAGTCTACAAGAGAAGGTACCAGAGTTGAATAGTCTACAAGGGAAGGTACCAGAGTTGAATCGTCTACAAGGGGAAGGTACCAGAGTTGAATAGTCTACAAGAGAAGGTACCAGAGCTGAATAGTCTACAAGAGAAGGTACCAGAGTTGAATAGTCTACAAGGGAAGGTACCAGAGTTGAATCGTCTACAAGGGGAAGGTACCAGAGTTGAATAGTCTACAAGGGAAGGTACCAGAGTTGAATAGTCCACAAGGGAAGGTACCAGAGTTGAATAGTCTACAAGAGAAGGTACCAGAGCTGAATAGTCTACAAGGGAAGGTACCAGAGTTGAATAGTCCACAAGGGAAGGTACCAGAGTTGAATAGTCTACAAGAGAAGGTACCAGAGTTGAATAGTCTACAAGGGAAGGTACCAGAGTTGAATAGTCTACAAGGGAAGGTACCAGAGTTGAATAGTCTACAAGGGAAGGTACCAGAGTTGAATAGTCTTCAAGGGAAGGTACCAGAGTTGAATAGTCCACAAGGGAAGGTACCAGAATTTAATAGTCTACTGGGGGAAGGTGCCAGAGCTGAATAGTCTACAAGGGAAGGTACCAGAGTTGAATCGTCTACAAGGGAAGGTACCAGAGCTGAATAGTCTACAAGGGAAGGTACCAGAGTTGAATCGTCTACAAGGGAAGGTACCAGAGCTGAATAGTCTACAAGGATAGGTACCAGAGCTGACTAGTCCACAAGGGAAGGTACCAGAGTTGAATAGTCTACAAGGGAAGGTACCAGAGTTGAATAGTCTACAAGGGAAGGTACCAGAGCTGACTAGTCCACAAGGGAAGGTACCAGAGTTGAATAGTCCACAAGGGAAGGTACCAGAGTTGACTGTTCTGCAAGGGAAGGTCCCAGAGTTGAATAGTCTACAAGGTACCAGAGCTGACTAGTCCACAAGGGAAGGTACCAGAGTTGAATAGTCCACAAGGGGAAGGTACCAGAGTTGACTGTTCTACAAGGGAAGGTACCAGAGTTGAATAGTCTACAAGGGAAGGTAGCAGAACTGACTAGTCCACAAGGGAAGGTACCAGAGTTGAATAGTCCACAAGGGAAGGTACCAGAGTTGAATAGTCTACAAGGGAAGGTACCAGAGTTGAATAGTCTACAAGGGAAGGTACCAGAGCTGACTAGTCCACAAGGGGAAGGTCCCAGAGTTGACTGTTCTACAAGGGAAGGTACCAGCGTTGAATAGTCTACAAGGGAAGGTACCAGAGCTGACTAGTCCACAAGGGAAGGTACCAGAGTTGAATAGTCTACAAGGGAAGGTACCAGAGTTGAATAGTCTACAAGGGAAGGTACCAGCGTTGAATAGTCTACAAGGGAAGGTACCAGAGTTGAATAGTCTACAAGGGAAGGTACCAGAGCTGACTAGTCCACAAGGGAAGGTACCAGAGTTGAATAGTCCACAAGGGGAAGGTACCAGAGTTGACTGTTCTACAAGGGAAGGCACCAGATTTGAATAGTCTTCAAGGGGAAGGTACCAGAGTTGAATAGTCCACAAGGGAAGGTACCAGAGTTGAATAGTCTACAAGAGAAGGTACCAGAGCTGAATAGTCTACAAGAGAAGGTACCAGAGTTGAATAGTCTACAAGGGAAGGTACCAGAGTTGAATAGTCCACAAGGGGAAGGTACCAGAGTTGACTGTTCTACAAGGGAAGGTACCAGAGTTGAATAGTCTACAAGGGAAGGTAGCAGAACTGACTAGTCCACAAGGGAAGGTACCAGAGTTGAATAGTCTACAAGGGAAGGTACCAGAGCTGACTAGTCCACAAGGGAAGGTACCAGAGTTGAATAGTCCACAGGGGGAAGGTACCAGAGTTGACTGTTCTACAAGGGAAGGTACCAGCGTTGAATAGTCCACAAGGGAAGGTACCAGAGCTGACTAGTCCACAAGGGAAGGTACCAGAGTTGAATAGTCTACAAGGGAAGGTACCAGAGTTGAATAGTCTACAAGGGGAAGGTACCAGAGTTGAATAGTCTACAAGGGAAGGTACCAGAATTGAATAGTCTACAAGAGAAGGTACCAGAGTTGAATAGTCTACAAGGGAAGGTACCAGAGTTGAATAGTCTACAAGAGAAGGTACCAGAGTCGAATAGTCTACAAGGGAAGGTACCAGAGTTGAATAGTCTACAAGGGAAAGGTACCAGAGTTGAATAGTCTACAAGGGAAGGTACCAGAGTTGAATAGTCTACAAGAGAAGGTACCAGCGTTGAATAGTCTACAAGGGAAGGTACCAGAGCTGACTAGTCCACAAGGGGAAGGTACCAGAGTTGAATAGTCCACAAGGGAAGGTACCAGAGTTGAATAGTCTACGAGGGGAAGGTACCAGAGTTGAATAGTCCACAAGGGAAGGTACCAGAGTTGAATAGTCTACAAGAGAAGGTACCAGAGCTGAATTGTCTACAAGAGAAGGTACCAGAGTTGAATAGTCTACAAGGGAAGGTACCAGAGTTGAATAGTCCACAAGGGGAAGGTACCAGAGTTGACTAGTCTACAAGGGAAGGTACCAGAGTTGAATAGTCCACAAGGGAAGGTACCAGATTTGAATAGTCTACAAAGGGAAGGACCAGAGTTGAATAGTCTACAAGGGAAGGTACTAGAGTTGAATAGTCTACAAGGGAAGGCACCAGAGTTGAATAGTCCACAAGGGAAGGTACCAGAGTTGAATAGTCTACAAGGGGAAGGTACCAGAGTTGAATAGTCTACAAGGGAAGGCACCAGAGTTGAATCGTCTTCAAGGGGAAGGTACCAGAATTGAATAGTCTACAAGGGAAGGCACCAGAGTTGAATAGTCTTCAAGGGGAAGGTACCAGAGTTGAATAGTCCACAAGGGAAGGTACCAGAGTTGAATAGTCTACAAGAGAAGGTACCAGAGCTGAATAGTCTACAAGAGAAGGTACCAGAGTTGAATAGTCTACAAGGGAAGGTACCAGAGTTGAATAGTCCACAAGGGGAAGGTACCAGAGTTGACTGTTCTACAAGGGAAGGTACCAGAGTTGAATAGTCTACAAGGGAAGGTAGCAGAACTGACTAGTCCACAAGGGAAGGTACCAGAGTTGAATAGTCCACAAGGGAAGGTACCAGAATTTAATAGTCTACAAGGGAAGGCACCAGAGTTGAATAGTCTTCAAGGGGAAGGTACCAGAGTTGAATAGTCCACAAGGGAAGGTACCAGAGTTGAATAGTCTACAAGAGAAGGTACCAGAGCTGAATAGTCTACAAGAGAAGGTACCAGAGTTGAATAGTCTACAAGGGAAGGTACCAGAGTTGAATAGTCTACAAGGGGAAGGTACCAGAGTTGAATAGTCTACAAGGGAAGGTACCAGAGTTGAATAGTCCACAAGGGAAGGTACCAGAGTTGAATAGTCTACAAGAGAAGGTACCAGAGCTGAATAGTCTACAAGAGAAGGTACCAGAGTTGAATAGTCCACAAGGGAAGGTACCAGAGTTGAATAGTCTACAAGGGGAAGGTACCAGAGTTGAATAGTCCACAAGGGAAGGTACCAGAGTTGAATAGTCTACAAGAGAAGGTACCAGAGTTGAATAGTCTACAAGGGAAGGTACCAGAGTTGAATAGTCTACAAGGGAAGGTACCAGAGTTGAATAGTCTACAAGGGAAGGTACCAGAGTTGAATAGTCTTCAAGGGAAGGTACCAGAGTTGAATAGTCCACAAGGGAAGGTACCAGAATTGAATAGTCTACTGGGGGAAGGTACCAGAGCTGAATAGTCTACAAGGGAAGGTACCAGAGTTGAATCGTCTACAAGGGAAGGTACCAGAGCTGAATAGTCTACAAGGGAAGGTACCAGAGTTGAATCGTCTACAAGGGAATGTACCAGAGCTGAATAGTCTACAAGGATATGTACCAGAGCTGACTAGTCCACAAGGGAAGGTACCAGAGTTGTATAGTCTACAAGGGAAGGTACCAGAGTTGAATAGTCTACAAGGGAAGGTACCAGAGCTGACTAGTCCACAAGGGAAGGTACCAGAGTTGAATAGTCCACAAGGGAAGGTACCAGAGTTGACTGTTCTACAAGGGAAGGTACCAGAGTTGAATAGTCTACAAGGTACCAGAGCTGACTAGTCCACAAGGGAAGGTACCAGAGTTGAATAGTCCACAAGGGGAAGGTACCAGAGTTGACTGTTCTACAAGGGAAGGTACCAGAGTTGAATAGTCTACAAGGGAAGGTAGCAGAACTGACTAGTCCACAAGGGAAGGTACCAGAGTTGAATAGTCCACAAGTGAATGTACCAGAGTTGAATAGTCTACAAGGGAAGGTACCAGAGTTGAATAGTCTACAAGGGAAGGTACCAGAGCTGACTAGTCCACAAGGGGAAGGTACCAGAGTTGACTGTTCTACAAGGGAAGGTACCAGCGTTGAATAGTCTACAAGGGAAGGTACCAGAGCTGACTAGTCCACATGGGAAGGTACCAGAGTTGAATAGTCTACAAGGGAAGGTACCAGAGTTGAATAGTCTACAAGGGAAGGTACCAGCGTTGAATAGTCTACAAGGGAAGGTACCAGAGTTGAATAGTCTGCAAGGGAAGGTACCAGAGCTGACTAGTCCACAAGGGAAGGTACCAGAGTTGAATAGTCCACAAGGGGAAGGTACCAGAGTTGACTGTTCTACAAGGGAAGGTACCAGCGTTGAATAGTCTACAAGGGAAGGTACCAGAGCTGACTAGTCCACAAGGGAAGGTACCAGAGTTGAATAGTCCACAAGTGAATGTACCAGAGTTGAATAGTCTACAAGGGAAGGTACCAGAGTTGAATAGTCTACAAGGGAAGGTACCAGAGCTGACTAGTCCACAAGGGGAAGGTACCAGAGTTGACTGTTCTACAAGGGAAGGTACCAGAGTTGAATAGTCCACAAGGGAAGGTACCAGATTTGAATAGTCTACAAAGGGAAGGTACCAGAGTTGAATAGTCTACAAGGGGAAGGTACCAGAGTTGAATAGTCTACAAGGGAAGGCACCAGAGTTGAATAGTCCACAAGGGAAGGTACCAGAGTTGAATAGTCTACAAGGGGAAGGTACCAGAGTTGAATAGTCTACAAGGGAAGGCACCAGAGTTGAATAGGTTTCAAGGGGAAGGTACCAGAGTTGAATAGTCTACAAGGGAAGGCACCAGAGTTGAATCGTCTTCAAGGGGAAGGTACCAGAATTGAATAGTCTACAAGGGAAGGCACCAGAGTTGAATAGTCTTCAAGGGGAAGGTACCAGAGTTGAATAGTCCACAAGGAAGGTACCAGAGTTGAATAGTCTACAAGAGAAGGTACCAGAGCTGAATAGTCTACAAGAGAAGGTACCAGAGTTGAATAGTCTACAAGGGAAGGTACCAGAGTTGAATAGTCCACAAGGGGAAGGTACCAGAGTTGACTAGTCTACAAGGGAAGGTAGCAGAACTGACTAGTCCACAAGGGAAGGTACCAGAGTTGAATAGTCCACAAGGGAAGGTACCAGAATTGAATAGTCTACAAGGGAAGGCACCAGAGTTGAATAGTCTTCAAGGGGAAGGTACCAGAGTTGAATAGTCCACAAGGGAAGGTACCAGAGTTGAATAGTCTACAAGAGAAGGTACCAGAGCTGAATAGTCTACAAGAGAAGGTACCAGAGTTGAATAGTCTACAAGGGAAGGTACCAGAGTTGAATAGTCTACAAGGGAAGGTACCAGAGTTGAATAGTCTACAAGGGAAGGTACCAGAGTTGAATAGTCCACAAGGGAAGGTACCAGAGTTGAATAGTCTACAAGAGAAGGTACCAGAGCTGAATAGTCTACAAGAGAAGGTACCAGAGTTGAATAGTCCACAAGGGAAGGTACCAGAGTTGAATAGTCTACAAGGGGAAGGTACCAGAGTTGAATAGTCCACAAGGGAAGGTACCAGAGTTGAATAGTCTACAAGAGAAGGTACCAGAGTTGAATAGTCTACAAGGGAAGGTACCAGAGTTGAATAGTCTACAAGGGAAGGTACCAGAGTTGAATAGTCTACAAGGGAAGGTACCAGAGTTGAATAGTCTTCAAGGGAAGGTACCAGAGTTGAATAGTCCACAAGGGAAGGTACCAGAATTGAATAGTCTACTGGGGGAAGGTACCAGAGCTGAATAGTCTACAAGGGAAGGTACCAGAGTTGAATCGTCTACAAGGGAAGGTACCAGAGCTGAATAGTCTACAAGGGAAGGTACCAGAGTTGAATAGTCTACAAGGTACCAGAGCTGACTAGTCCACAAGGGAAGGTACCAGAGTTGAATAGTCCACAAGGGAAGGTACCAGAGTTGACTGTTCTACAAGGGAAGGTACCAGAGTTGAATAGTCTACAAGGGAAGGTAGCAGAACTGACTAGTCCACAAGGGAAGGTACCAGAGTTGAATAGTCCACAAGTGAATGTACCAGAGTTGAATAGTCTACAAGGGAAGGTACCAGAGTTGAATAGTCTACAAGGGAAGGTACCAGAGCTGACTAGTCCACAAGGGGAAGGTACCAGAGTTGACTGTTCTACAAGGGAAGGTACCAGAGTTGAATAGTCCACAAGGGAAGGTACCAGATTTGAATAGTCTACAAAGGGAAGGTACCAGAGTTGAATAGTCTACAAGGGGAAGGTACTAGAGTTGAATAGTCTACAAGGGAAGGCACCAGAGTTGAATAGTCCACAAGGGAAGGTACCAGAGTTGAATAGTCTACAAGGGGAAGGTACCAGAGTTGAATAGTCTACAAGGGAAGGCACCAGAGTTGAATAGGTTTCAAGGGGAAGGTACCAGAGTTGAATAGTCTACAAGGGAAGGCACCAGAGTTGAATAGTCTTCAAGGGAAGGTACCAGAATTGAATAGTCTACAAGGGAAGGCACCAGAGTTGAATAGTCTTCAAGGGGAAGGTACCAGAGTTGAATAGTCCACAAGGGAAGGTACCAGAGTTGAATAGTCTACAAGAGAAGGTACCAGAGCTGAATAGTCTACAAGAGAAGGTACCAGAGTTGAATAGTCTACAAGGGAAGGTACCAGAGTTGAATAGTCTACAAGGGAAGGTACCAGAGTTGAATAGTCTACAAGGGAAGGTACCAGAGCTGACTAGTCCACAAGGGGAAGGTACCAGAGTTGACTGTTCTACAAGGGAAGGTACCAGCGTTGAATAGTCTACAAGGGAAGGTACCAGAGTTGAATAGTCTACAAGGGGAAGGTACCAGAGTTGAATAGTCCACAAGGGAAGGTACCAGAGTTGAATAGTCTACAAGAGAAGGTACCAGAGTTGAATAGTCTACAAGGGAAGGTACCAGAGTTGAATAGTCTACAAGGGAAGGTACCAGAGTTGAATAGTCTACAAGGGAAGGTACCAGAGCTGACTAGTCCACAAGGGGAAGGTACCAGAGTTGACTGTTCTACAAGGGAAGGTACCAGCGTTGAATAGTCTACAAGGGAAGGTACCAGAGCTGACTAGTCCACATGGGAAGGTACCAGAGTTGAATAGTCTACAAGGGAAGGTACCAGAGTTGAATAGTCTACAAGGGAAGGTACCAGCGTTGAATAGTCTACAAGGGAAGGTACCAGAGTTGAATAGTCTGCAAGGGAAGGTACCAGAGCTGACTAGTCCACAAGGGAAGGTACCAGAGTTGAATAGTCCACAAGGGAAGGTACCAGAGTTGACTGTTCTACAAGGGAAGGTACCAGCGTTGAATAGTCTACAAGGGGAAGGTACCAGAGCTGACTAGTCCACAAGGGAAGGTACCAGAGTTGAATAGTCCACAGATGTACCAGAGTTGAATAGTCTACAAGGGAAGGTACCAGAGTTGAATAGTCTACAAGGGAAGGTACCAGAGCTGACTAGTCCACAAGGGAAGGTACCAGAGTTGACTGTTCTACAAGGGAAGGTACCAGAGTTGAATAGTCTACAAGGGAAGGTACCAGAGTTGAATAGTCTACAAGGGAAGGTACCAGAGTTGAATAGTCTACAAGGGGAAGGTACTAGAGTTGAATAGTCTACAAGGGAAGGCACCAGAGTTGAATAGTCCACAAGGGAAGGTACCAGAGTTGAATAGTCTACAAGGGGAAGGTACCAGAGTTGAATAGTCTACAAGGGAAGGCACCAGAGTTGAATAGGTTTCAAGGGGAAGGTACCAGAGTTGAATAGTCTACAAGGGAAGGCACCAGAGTTGAATCGTCTTCAAGGGGAAGGTACCAGAATTGAATAGTCTACAAGGGAAGGCACCAGAGTTGAATAGTCTTCAAGGGGAAGGTACCAGAGTTGAATAGTCCACAAGGGAAGGTACCAGAGTTGAATAGTCTACAAGAGAAGGTACCAGAGCTGAATAGTCTACAAGAGAAGGTACCAGAGTTGAATAGTCTACAAGGGAAGGTACCAGAGTTGAATAGTCCACAAGGGGAAGGTACCAGAGTTGACTGTTCTACAAGGGAAGGTACCAGAGTTGAATAGTCTACAAGGGAAGGTAGCAGAACTGACTAGTCCACAAGGGAAGGTACCAGAGTTGAATAGTCCACAAGGGAAGGTACCAGAATTTAATAGTCTACAAGGGAAGGCACCAGAGTTGAATAGTCTTCAAGGGGAAGGTACCAGAGTTGAATAGTCCACAAGGGAAGGTACCAGAGTTGAATAGTCTACAAGAGAAGGTACCAGAGCTGAATAGTCTACAAGAGAAGGTACCAGAGTTGAATAGTCTACAAGGGAAGGTACCAGAGTTGAATAGTCTACAAGGGAAGGTACCAGAGTTGAATAGTCTACAAGGGAAGGTACCAGAGTTGAATAGTCCACAAGGGAAGGTACCAGAGTTGAATAGTCTACAAGAGAAGGTACCAGAGCTGAATAGTCTACAAGAGAAGGTACCAGAGTTGAATAGTCCACAAGGGAAGGTACCAGAGTTGAATAGTCTACAAGGGAAGGTACCAGAGTTGAATAGTCCACAAGGGAAGGTACCAGAGTTGAATAGTCTACAAGAGAAGGTACCAGAGTTGAATAGTCTACAAGGGAAGGTACCAGAGTTGAATAGTCTACAAGGGAAGGTACCAGAGTTGAATAGTCTACAAGGGAAGGTACCAGAGTTGAATAGTCTTCAAGGGAAGGTACCAGAGTTGAATAGTCCACAAGGGAAGGTACCAGAATTGAATAGTCTACTGGGGGAAGGTACCAGAGCTGAATAGTCTACAAGGGAAGGTACCAGAGTTGAATCGTCTACAAGGGAAGGTACCAGAGCTGAATAGTCTACAAGGGAAGGTACCAGAGTTGAATAGTCTACAAGGTACCAGAGCTGACTAGTCCACAAGGGAAGGTACCAGAGTTGAATAGTCCACAAGGGGAAGGTACCAGAGTTGACTGTTCTACAAGGGAAGGTACCAGAGTTGAATAGTCTACAAGGGAAGGTAGCAGAACTGACTAGTCCACAAGGGAAGGTACCAGAGTTGAATAGTCCACAAGTGAATGTACCAGAGTTGAATAGTCTACAAGGGAAGGTACCAGAGTTGAATAGTCTACAAGGGAAGGTACCAGAGCTGACTAGTCCACAAGGGGAAGGTACCAGAGTTGACTGTTCTACAAGGGAAGGTACCAGAGTTGAATAGTCCACAAGGGAAGGTACCAGATTTGAATAGTCTACAAAGGGAAGGTACCAGAGTTGAATAGTCTACAAGGGGAAGGTACTAGAGTTGAATAGTCTACAAGGGAAGGCACCAGAGTTGAATAGTCCACAAGGGAAGGTACCAGAGTTGAATAGTCTACAAGGGGAAGGTACCAGAGTTGAATAGTCTACAAGGGAAGGCACCAGAGTTGAATAGGTTTCAAGGGGAAGGTACCAGAGTTGAATAGTCTACAAGGGAAGGCACCAGAGTTGAATCGTCTTCAAGGGGAAGGTACCAGAATTGAATAGTCTACAAGGGAAGGCACCAGAGTTGAATAGTCTTCAAGGGAAGGTACCAGAGTTGAATAGTCCACAAGGGAAGGTACCAGAGTTGAATAGTCTACAAGAGAAGGTACCAGAGCTGAATAGTCTACAAGAGAAGGTACCAGAGTTGAATAGTCTACAAGGGAAGGTACCAGAGTTGAATAGTCCACAAGGGGAAGGTACCAGAGTTGACTGTTCTACAAGGGAAGGTACCAGAGTTGAATAGTCTACAAGGGAAGGTAGCAGAACTGACTAGTCCACAAGGGAAGGTACCAGAGTTGAATAGTCCACAAGGGAAGGTACCAGAATTTAATAGTCTACAAGGGAAGGCACCAGAGTTGAATAGTCTTCAAGGGGAAGGTACCAGAGTTGAATAGTCCACAAGGGAAGGTACCAGAGTTGAATAGTCTACAAGAGAAGGTACCAGAGCTGAATAGTCTACAAGAGAAGGTACCAGAGTTGAATAGTCTACAAGGGAAGGTACCAGAGTTGAATAGTCTACAAGGGGAAGGTACCAGAGTTGAATAGTCTACAAGGGAAGGTACCAGAGTTGAATAGTCCACAAGGGAAGGTACCAGAGTTGAATAGTCTACAAGAGAAGGTACCAGAGCTGAATAGTCTACAAGAGAAGGTACCAGAGTTGAATAGTCCACAAGGGAAGGTACCAGAGTTGAATAGTCTACAAGAGAAGGTACCAGAGTTGAATAGTCCACAAGGGAAGGTACCAGAGTTGAATAGTCTACAAGAGAAGGTACCAGAGTTGAATAGTCTACAAGGGAAGGTACCAGAGTTGAATAGTCTACAAGGGAAGGTACCAGAGTTGAATAGTCTACAAGGGAAGGTACCAGAGTTGAATAGTCTTCAAGGGAAGGTACCAGAGTTGAATAGTCCACAAGGGAAGGTACCAGAATTGAATAGTCTACTGGGGGAAGGTACCAGAGCTGAATAGTCTACAAGGGAAGGTACCAGAGTTGAATCGTCTACAAGGGAAGGTACCAGAGCTGAATAGTCTACAAGGGAAGGTACCAGAGTTGAATAGTCTACAAGGTACCAGAGCTGACTAGTCCACAAGGGAAGGTACCAGAGTTGAATAGTCCACAAGGGGAAGGTACCAGAGTTGACTGTTCTACAAGGGAAGGTACCAGAGTTGAATAGTCTACAAGGGAAGGTAGCAGAACTGACTAGTCCACAAGGGAAGGTACCAGAGTTGAATAGTCCACAAGTGAATGTACCAGAGTTGAATAGTCTACAAGGGAAGGTACCAGAGTTGAATAGTCTACAAGGGAAGGTACCAGAGCTGACTAGTCCACAAGGGGAAGGTACCAGAGTTGACTGTTCTACAAGGGAAGGTACCAGCGTTGAATAGTCTACAAGGGAAGGTACCAGAGCTGACTAGTCCACATGGGAAGGTACCAGAGTTGAATAGTCTACAAGGGAAGGTACCAGAGTTGAATAGTCTACAAGGGAAGGTACCAGCGTTGAATAGTCTACAAGGGAAGGTACCAGAGTTGAATAGTCTGCAAGGGAAGGTACCAGAGCTGACTAGTCCACAAGGGAAGGTACCAGAGTTGAATAGTCCACAAGGGGAAGGTACCAGAGTTGACTGTTCTACAAGGGAAGGTACCAGCGTTGAATAGTCTACAAGGGAAGGTACCAGAGCTGACTAGTCCACAAGGGAAGGTACCAGAGTTGAATAGTCTACAAGGGAAGGTACCAGAGTTGAATAGTCTACAAGGGAAGGTACCAGAGCTGACTAGTCCACAAGGGGAAGGTACCAGAGTTGACTAGTCCACAAGGGGAAGGTACCAGAGTTGAATAGTCCACAAGGGGAAGGTACCAGAGCTGACTAGTCCACAAGGGGAAGGTACCAGAGTTGACTAGTCCACAAGGGGAAGGTACCAGAGTTGAATAGTCCACAAGGGGAAGGTACCAGAGCTGACTAGTCCACAACGGGAAGGTACCAGAGCTGACTAGTCCACAAGGGGAAGGTACCAGAGTTGAATAGTCCACAAGGGGAAGGTACCAGAGCTGACTAGTCCACAAGGGGAAGGTACCAGAGTTGACTGTTCTACAAGGGAAGGTACCAGCGTTGAATAGTCTACAAGGGAAGGTACCAGAGCTGACTAGTCCACAAGGGAAGGTAGCAGAGTTGAATAGTCCACAAGGGGAAGGTACCAGAGTTGAATGTTCTACAAGGGAAGGTACCAGCGTTGAATAGTCTACAAGGGAAGGTACCAGAGCTGACTAGTCCACAAGGGAAGGTACCAGAGTTGAATAGTCCACAAGGGGAAGGTACCAGAGTTGACTGTTCTACAAGGGAAGGTACCAGCGTTGAATAGTCTACAAGGGAAGGTACCAGAGCTGACTAGTCCACAAGGGAAGGTACCAGAGTTGAATAGTCTACAAGGGAAGGTACCAGAGTTGAATAGTCTACAAGGGAAGGTACCAGAGCTGACTAGTCCACAAGGGGAAGGTACCAGAGTTGACTAGTCCACAAGGGGAAGGTACCAGAGTTGAATAGTCCACAAGGGGAAGGTACCAGAGCTGACTAGTCCACAAGGGGAAGGTACCAGAGTTGACTAGTCCACAAGGGGAAGGTACCAGAGTTGAATAGTCCACAAGGGGAAGGTACCAGAGCTGACTAGTCCACAACGGGAAGGTACCAGAGCTGACTAGTCTAGAAGGGGAAGGTACCAGAGTTGAATTGTCCACAAGGGGAAGGTACCAGAGCTGACTAGTCCACAAGGGGAAGGTACCAGAGTTGACTGTTCTACAAGGGAAGGTACCAGCGTTGAATAGTCTACAAGGGAAGGTACCAGAGCTGACTAGTCCACAAGGGAAGGTAGCAGAGTTGAATAGTCCACAAGGGGAAGGTACCAGAGTTGACTGTTCTACAAGGGAAGGTACCAGCGTTGAATAGTCTACAAGGGAAGGTACCAGAGCTGACTAGTCCACAAGGGAAGGTACCAGAGTTGAATAGTCTACAAGGGAAGGTACCAGAGTTGCATAGTCTACAAGGGAAGGTACCAGAGTTGAATAGTCTACAAGGGAAGGTACCAGAGCTGACTAGTCCACAAGGGAAGGTACCAGAGTTGAATAGTCCACAAGGGGAAGGTACCAGAGTTGACTGTTCTACAAGGGAAGGTACCAGAGTTGAATAGTCTACAAGGTACCAGAGCTGACTAGTCCACAAGGGAAGGTACCAGAGTTGAATAGTCCACAAGGGGAAGGTACCAGAGTTGACTGTTATACAAGGGAAGGTACCAGAGCTGACTAGTCCACAAGGGAAGGTACCAGAGCTGACTAGTCCACAAGGGAAGGTACCAGAGTTGAATAGTCTACAAGGGAAGGTACCAGAGCTGACTAGTCCACAAGGGGAAGGTACCAGAGTTGACTGTTCTACAAGGGAAGGTACCAGCGTTGAATAGTCTACAAGGGAAGGTACCAGAGCTGACTAGTCCACAAGGGAAGGTACCAGAGTTGAATAGTCCACAGGGGGAAGGTACCAGAGTTGACTGTTCTACAAGGGAAGGTACCAGTGTTGAATAGTCCACAAGGGAAGGTACCAGAGCTGACTAGTCCACAAGGGAAGGTACCAGAGTTGAATAGTCTACAAGGGAAGGTACCAGAGTTGAATAGTCTACAAGGGGAAGGTACCAGAGTTGAATAGTCTACAAGGGAAGGTACCAGAGTTGAATAGTCTACAAGGGAAGGTACCAGAGCTGACTAGTCCACAAGGGAAGGTAGCAGAGTTGAATAGTCCACAAGGGGAAGGTACCAGAGTTGACTGTTCTACAAGGGAAGGTACCAGCGTTGAATAGTCTACAAGGGAAGGTACCAGAGCTGACTAGTCCACAAGGGAAGGTACCAGAGTTGAATAGTCTACAAGGGAAGGTACCAGAGTTGCATAGTCTACAAGGGAAGGTACCAGAGTTGAATAGTCTACAAGGGAAGGTACCAGAGCTGACTAGTCCACAAGGGAAGGTACCAGAGTTGAATAGTCCACAAGGGAAGGTACCAGAGTTGACTGTTCTACAAGGGAAGGTACCAGAGTTGAATAGTCTACAAGGTACCAGAGCTGACTAGTCCACAAGGGAAGGTACCAGAGTTGAATAGTCCACAAGGGGAAGGTACCAGAGTTGACTGTTATACAAGGGAATGTACCAGAGCTGACTAGTCCACAAGGGAAGGTACCAGAGCTGACTAGTCCACAAGGGAAGGTACCAGAGTTGAATAGTCTACAAGGGAAGGTACCAGAGCTGACTAGTCCACAAGGGGAAGGTACCAGAGTTGACTGTTCTACAAGGGAAGGTACCAGCGTTGAATAGTCTACAAGGGAAGGTACCAGAGCTGACTAGTCCACAAGGGAAGGTACCAGAGTTGAATAGTCCACAGGGGGAAGGTACCAGAGTTGACTGTTCTACAAGGGAAGGTACCAGTGTTGAATAGTCCACAAGGGAAGGTACCAGAGCTGACTAGTCCACAAGGGAAGGTACCAGAGTTGAATAGTCTACAAGGGAAGGTACCAGAGTTGAATAGTCTACAAGGGAAGGTACCAGAGTTGAATAGTCTACAAGGGAAGGTACCAGAGTTGAATAGTCTACAAGGGAAAGGTACCAGAGTTGAATAGTCTACAAGGGAAGGTACCAGAGTTGAATAGTCTACAAGAGAAGGTACCAGCGTTGAATAGTCTACAAGGGAAGGTACCAGAGCTGACTAGTCCACAAGGGGAAGGTACCAGAGTTGAATAGTCCACAAGGGAAGGTACCAGAGTTGAATAGTCTACAAGGGAAGGTACCAGAGCTGACAAAGTCAAGGCAAACGTATTTATAATGCCCTTTTTCAGCAGATGTAACCAAGTGATTATAAGCAATTCAGTCTAAAACCCCAAACAGCAAGCAATGCAGATCTAGAAGCACGGTGGCTAGGAAGAACTCACTAGAAAGTCTTGAACCTAGGGATGGCCAGTCCTCTTCTGGCTGTGCGAGATTATAAGAGTACATGGCAATTAAGGCCAGATCGTTCTTCAAGATGTTCAAACTTTATATAATTAGAGTGGGAGTAGCGGGTGCAAAAGGTCAGCACCTCAGGAGTAAATGTCAATTGGATTTGCATAGCCATACATTCAGAGGTCAAGAGAGAGAGAGAGAAAGAGTGTAGGTAGCACGTCCGGTGAACAGGTCAGGGTTACATAGCCGCAGCAGAACAGCAGAAAAGGGATCAGCAGCTCGACCAGGTGGACTGGAGACGGGGACAGCCAGGAATCATCAGGCCAGGTAGTCCTGAGGTGAGATAATTAGAGGGAGCATACTTGGTGTCACAGGACACCAGATAAGACAGGAGAACTACACCAGATAGGACAGACTGACCCTAGTCCCTCGGCAGATAGACTATTGCAGCATAGATACTGGAACCTGAGACAGGGATCGGGGGACATGGGGCCCCCGGACAGGGTCAACCAGGCAGGATTTAACTCCACGCACTTTTCCAAATTACAGCCCCCAAACCACTAGATATCAACAGACCAAAAACGTACTACCCTGAGACAAGGCTGAGTATAGCCCATGAAGTTCTCCTCCACTGCACGAGCCCGAGGGGGCGCAAGACTGGACAGCAAGATCATGTCATTGACTCAAGCCTAGCACAACGTGATGCAGCCCTCTTTGGGACGGCATGGAAGAGCACTAGTAAGCCAGTGACTCAGCCCCCGTAATAGGGTCAGAGGCAGAAAATCGCAGTGGAGAGAGGGGAACCGGTCAGCCAGAGAAAGCAAGGACTACAGTCCATCATAGGACCTACTGAAGAGATGATTTTGCGTCTCTCACATGGACAGGCAGACCATTCCATAAAATGGAGCTCTATAAGAGAAAGCCCTGCCTCCATCTATTTTCTGAAAAATACCTCCATCTGTTTTCTTAGAAGGTATGTACGGTGGGACCAAATCGGTGAGATAGGTTGGAGCAAGCCCATGTAATAAAATCAGGCCTTAATAAGAGGAAGCCATTGTATAGAGGCTAGCACTGGAGTAATGTTGTTCTTGTCAGGATTCTAGCAGC
Source organism: Oncorhynchus nerka (assembly GCF_034236695.1). Taxonomy (NCBI): domain Eukaryota; kingdom Metazoa; phylum Chordata; class Actinopteri; order Salmoniformes; family Salmonidae; genus Oncorhynchus; species Oncorhynchus nerka. Next base: position 105,908,599 of record NC_088417.1, on the reverse strand, counting down.
CATTTTTAGCACTAACTGAAGTTTATTTAGTGCTTTATCCTGGTAGCCAGAGAGTAGAGCATTGCCGTAGTCTAATCTTGTGAGGATCGACGCTGGTAGACGAGAAGGAGGGAAGGGAGTGAACAATTAATTAGCAATAGACATGGAACAGGACAGGACAGCGTCTGGACATGAACACATAACGACATTCATGCTGACACAAGTTAATGGAGTCTGGGAGCAGACAAATCTAGAAGTGACAAAAGCGTTGCTTTTCAGCATATTCTTGGGACAAAAGGTTTATTATTGATATGTTTGTCAAAAGATCAGGATCCAAAGTAACACATACACTACCGTGTAGATACACTGCCAAGTCACTTAGAAATGTCCTTGTTTTTGAAAGAAAAACAAAATTGTTTATACATTAAAATAACATAACATAAGATGTTGACAGTTGTTAATGTTGTAAATGACTATTATAGCTGGAAACGGCAGATTTTTAATGGAATATCTACATAGGCGTACAGAGGCCCATTATCAGCAACCATCACTCCTGTGTTCCAATGGCACGTTGTGTTGGCTAATCCAAGCTTAGAAGAAAAAGACACGCACACCTATTAAGACGAGGTGCTGGCTAGCGGAGTAGAAAACTTGAAATACCGGAGTCGCCTCTTCACTGTTGAAGTTGAGACTGGTGTTTTGCGGGTACTATTTAATGAAGCTACCAGTTGAGGACTTGTGAGGCATCTGTTTCTCAAACTAGACACTCTAATGTACTTGTCCTCTTGCTCAGGTGTGGACCGGGGCCTCACAATTTGATGTCATTTAATGGACAAAAAATGTGCTTTTTTTTCAAAAACAAGGACATTTCTAAGTAACCCCAAACTTTTGAAAGGTAGTGTAGGTTCAGTTTTATTTGACATGACTGTACAACCTTCAATATTGTTTGTCAGATTAAACCGCAGATCTCTTTGTTTATTGGGACCTAGAACTAGCATCTGTTTGGTCCGTGTTTAACCCTCCTGTTGTGTTCGTTTCATGTTAATTCATTCTGTGTTCCCGGTGACCGCCCCGTTATGGCTGATTATAAATCCAGAATAATACATATATTATCACCTAATGTTGTGTTAGATATTTTTGTCAACTGAAGTTCTTGTAAAAATTACAGGTTTTTAACCTTCTGTTTGCTATTTCTGGCCTGTAGGCCTCATTGACCTGAGCTCATAGATCTCATTTTTGAGTATAAAAATTGATTCTTTTGACTATAACAAATACTCAGAAGGAACATTTTGTGCTATTTATCACAGACTACTTTGTGCCAAAGTTTAAAAGGACTCTCTCCTCCTCACTAGTGTCATTACCAAAGATATGATCAAGAGCCTCACATACAGTATAGTGTTTGGTCATTGTGCTGCTACAAAATGAATTGTGAGCAAGGACTCAGAAAACCTTTATATACCAGAGCTGCGAGAAAAGTTCTACATATTATTGAAACAATGTTTCGATTGTTTGTAAGAATGCCAACAGGTGTGGATCACATGGGGGAAAGATTCTATTTGAGAAAGGTTGCCATGGAAGCCAAGAACGAGAGTGAGGTGTGTGTGTGTGTGTGTGTGTGTGTGTGTGTGTGTGTGTGTGTGTGTGTGTGTGTGTGTGTGTGTGTGTGTGTGTGTGTGTGTGTGTGTGTGTGTGTGTGTGTGTGTGTGTGTGTGTGTGTGCTCAAACAGACATGCTTGTGGGGGTCTGGGAGAGGAAGTTTGTCCATCTGATGAATAGGAATGGGCCTGAACTCAATTTTATACACTAATTGTAATCTCACCCATGCATTTATCATGACTGGTCATTTTTGACTGGGAACAACACAGGTGTACAAAAGTTAAATAAAACACCCAAAATGTAATGAAAATCATCAATATGTATTTTGTGGGTTCAGATGCCCTGTGTGGACTGACTTGCCTATTTAAATAAAGGTCAAATAAAAAAAAATAAGATTTTGTTCTTAAAACTGACTTGCCTAGTTAAATAAAGGTTAAATAAAGGTCAAATAAATAAGAATTTGTTCTTAAAACTGGCTTGCGTAGTTAAATATAGGTCAAATAAAAATGGGACCTTTGTCAAATAAAAAAAAGTCTGAAACACAGACTTCCAGGGCTGGCCATTTTGGGGCTTCACCATGTTTCACGGTAAAGCTGTGTGACGTCCGCATAGCAGTGAAAGTTGACATTGTGTTTCCGAATCACCAAGAAATAGAATGTACAGTGAAAACAAATACTGGTCGAAAAACGGAACCTTGAGAATCACCATAGAGACAAACTGATATCTTTCCGAAAGATAACATCTAAAACCAGGCCAGAACATGTCCGTGTAGACACTGTAGCCATTCTCGCCCAAAAAATGTGGTGATCGATGGTGTCAAATGCAACTAAGGACAAGGAGCACGAGGACAGATGTCGTGCCTTCTGCATTGTGCAAAGCTGTCATCAAGGCAAAGGGTGGCTACTTTGTTTAACACATTTTTAGTTACTACATGATTCCATATGTGTTATTTCATAGAGTTGATGTCTTCACTATTATTCTACAATGTAGAAAATAGTACAAATAAAGAAAAATAACAGAAAAAAAGACATTGCTTAAAACCTCTTTGGGATATGTGGGATGCTCGACAACAGCCAGTGAAATTGCGGGGCGCCAAATTCGAAACAACAGAAATCCCATATTTAAAATTCCTCAAACATGCAAGTTTGTTACACCATTCTAAAGATAAACTTCTTGTAAATCCAGCCACAGTGTCCGATTTCAAATAGGCTTTACGGTGAAAGCACACCAAACAATTATGTTAGGTCAGCAAATAGTCACAGAAAACCATAATGCTATTTTCCAGCCAAGGAGAGACAGAAATAGCGATTAAATTAATCACTAACTTTTGATGATCTTCATCAGATGGCACTCACAGGACTAAACACTACAAACCTCAGATTTCCCACTTCCTGGTTGGATTTTTCTCAGGTTTTTGCCTGCCATATGAGTTATGTTATACTCACAGACATCATTCAAACAGTTTTAGAAACTTCAGAGTGTTTTCTATCCAAATATACTAATTATATTCATATTCTAGCTTTTGGGCCTGGGTAGCAGGCAGTTTATTCTGGGCACCTTATACAAGCTACTCAATACTGCCCCCCAGTCCCAAAGAAGTTAGAGTTCACCAAAAGGCATGTGGGAGACTCCCCAAACATATGGAAGAAGGTACTCCGGTCAAATGAGACTAAAATTTAGCTTTTTTGCCATCACTTGGCTCCTGTCCCAAGTGTCATATAGAGGGAGGGTGCTGATAATCAACAACCTGACGGCATCCTCCCTGTGGCATAAACTGGCTGTCCTCAACCCCCCCGTCGGTCTACTTCTAGACCTGCAACACAAGCTGGTGGATTTCTTCTGGTAGGGTTGTACATGTCCGTCCACCAAGGAGGACAGGGCCTGGTGGAACTGGACAGCAGGGTGGCTGCATTCCGACTAAAGGCTGGGCATAGATTGCTGTACCATACTGATATCGGCTGGAGGGAACCAGCCTTTGCGCTGCTGAGGAGAGCTGGCGGATTAGGGTTGGACCGGCAGCTGTTCCTCATGAGGCTGGAGAGGCTGAATAGGGAGAGAGAAAGGGAAAGGGGGATACCTAGTCAGTTGTCCAACTGAATGTATTCAACTGAAATGTGTCTTCTGCATTTAACCCAACCCTTCTGAATCAGAGAGGTGCAGGAGGCTGCCTAAATCGACATCCACATATTCGGCGCCTGAGGAAAAGGGTTAACTGCGTTGCTCAGGGGCAGAACCACACATTTTTACCTTGTCAGCTCGAGTACAGCAGGTCGCTCTGATTTCAACTCTGCGATGCTGAGGGCCTGGCTGCATGAGACACCACATGAGAAGGGGGTGTGGAGCCTGGGCTGTGGGAGGAGCCTATCTTCCACAATCCAGCCATCGTTTTGAGATCAGTTCAGTCGGACACCCTATAGAAGCGAGTGATTGCAGCGGGTTTATTAAGTCTGGGCAACCTGCGGCTGCGGGTGGAGGAGGGGTGGGAAAACTCTGGAAGTCCACAACAGACAGGAATACCATCTATTAGGCCGCTGGAGAGATGCCTGGGGGAATTGTCTGAGCCGGTAATGGGGATGTTTGAGACGCCAAAGGGGGAGTGGTCACCAATGTTTCCTTCACTGCAGGTGACGGCAGAGACTGGGGACTGTCAAGGGGGTATGGAGGATTTGTTGGACTTTAACACTCCGAGCCTGGGGGAGTTTGAGGGGGTGGGAGGTAAAGCCCTCTACAATTTAAGGTGAGGAACATTCGTAGCCTAACAGAAGTGAAGGCACATCAGTGGCAGGGGAAATGTTGGGCAGCGAGTATGGTGGGTTTTAGATGGAGGGGGCTCTACAAACCCCCAGTACCAAAGAGGTCAAGGGACCTTCAGTGGAGGGTGCTACATGGAGCCCTGGCCACTAACAGATGGTTGGCATGGGTCAACCCGGGAGTTGGACAGGGGTGTCCTTTCTGTGTCATGAGTGAAACTGTGCATCTGTGTGTTTTCTGTGTGCGCCAGGTTAATGCCATTAATGTCTCTGTTGAAACGTCTGTGTGAGAGGTTGGGCGTGGACTTTATTGTCTGGATGTTTATAATGGGGTACAGGTAATGGGGTACAGGTATTCGAATAAGGAAAAGGCCAAATGTGTTTAATTTTCTGTTTGCTCAGGCAAAGTTGACTATTTGGCTAACATTGATGAACAGGGTCAAAGGTGGGGGGATAACAGACCCTTTACTATTATTTAATGGGATGGTCTCTGCATGCCTTAGGGTGGAATTGGAGTTGTATAAAATGATAACTGTAGAGATATTTAAGGAGATATGGTGTGTCGGGGAGGCCGTCCGTATATCTGGGGAAGATGGGTTGGAAGTATACGGTTGTAGAAGTGGTTTTGGTTATTGTGATGTGTAATGCTGTTTTGTATTGTGTGGTAGAGGGTAAGGTTATTATGCAGCACAGGGGATATTTGTTTTTTTAAAGTGGGGTGGTGGTGGTGGTGAGGTTTTAATGGAATGAGGATGTATCATTAAAGAAGGACAAAAAGTCAAGTCTCTCTCTCTCATGTTTGACTCTTTAAATGGGACTGAGGCCCCTGGGCCTAGTGCCATTCTGTTTCTGCTTCTACTTTAATCCATGAATAATTTTCATAGCCGACACTTCCCCTTGATAAGAGGGAACATGTAAAAGCACAGGTTCAATGATTTCCAATGACTCGTCCTGAGGGGAGCTTTCTGTCATTGGAGAGTCTGAGATAACACACTGTGTCCAGTTCTGTCACTAACCAGGCTGCTCTGCATCCGCTGTCCCACTGATAACACTAAAGCCCAGGAGCAAGTGGCACCCTATATGTGGAAGCTAAGGACGGCTGACTGCTTCCTGTTTTCAATAGAACATTGACAGGTTCTTATGGATCAGTGTCTCGTCAGTCTGAAAAGGCGAAGGAAGGTACCTTCCTCTGTAGAATAGTCAACTCCAATACCCTCCTCTGTAGAATAGTCAACTCTGGTACCCTCCTCTGTAGACTAGCCAACTCCAATACCCTCCTCTGTAGACTAGTCAACTCCAATACCCTCCTGTGTAGACTAGTCAACTCCAATACCCTCCTCTGTAGACTAGTCAACTCCAATACCCTCCTCTGTAGACTAGTCAACTCCAATAACCTCCTCTGTAGACTAGTCAACTCCAATACCCTCCTCTGTAGACTAGTCAACTCCAATACCCTCTGTAGACTAGTCAACTCCAATAACCTCCTCTGTAGACTAGTCAACTCCAATACCCTCCTCTGTAGACTAGTCAACTCCAATACCCTCCTCTGTAGACTAGTCAACTCCAATACCCTCCTCTGTAGACTAGTCAACTCCAATACCCTCCTCTGTAGACTAGTCAACTCCAATAACCTCCTCTGTAGACTAGTCAACTCCAATACCCTCCTCTGTAGACTAGTAAACTCTGATACCCTCCTCTGTGGACTAGTCAACTCGGATAAAAATCCATTTAAATTACAGGTTGTAATGCAACAAAATAGGAACAGCACCAAGGGGGATGGATACTTTTGCAAGGCACTGAAACAGAGCTTTGCTCTTGCCTAAGTTTACCTTAGCTCATGAAGCTCCCTTGTACACCTTCAGACTAGTCTCTAGTGCCTGTGTGTCCTGCCCATCCCTCACCATCACAGAAATGTCATCTGCGTACGCCGACACTGTTATGCCTGTCAACACACCCATACCTGTCCAGCACACTCCCTGTATTCTCCTGCATAGGATGCCCAGAAAAGGCTGAATGGCTAGTGTATATAACTTCCCCGATAGAGGATAACTTTGTCTAATGCCCTGTCTCACCCAGACTGGCCAACTGAGTCCCCCTCCCACCTTGACCATACATGACGCCCCAGCATTCAACATCTTCACACAGGCCAAAAAACCTTTCCCCAAACCCAAACATCAAATTAAATACACACTCATGGTCCACTCTATCAATCAAATCAATCAAATGTATTTATAAAGCCCTTAGTACATAAGCTGATGTCACAAAGTGCTGTACAGAAACCCAGCCTAAAACCCCAAACAGCAAGCAATGCAGGTGTAGAAGCACGGTGGCTAGTTAAAACTCCCTAGAAAGCCCAGAACCTAGGAAGAAACCGAGAGAGGAACCAGGCTCTGAGTGGTGGCCAGTCCTCTTCTGGCTGTGCCGAGTGGAGATTATAACAGAACATGTCCAAGATGTTCAAATGTTCATAGATGACCAGCAGGGTTAGATAATAATAATCACAGTGGTTGTCGAGGGTGCAACAGGTCAGCACCTCAGGAGTAAATGTCAGTTGGCTTTTCATAGCTGATCATTCAGAGTATCTCTACCGCTCCTGCTGTCTCGAGAGAGTTGAAACCAGCAGGTCTGGGACAGGTAGCACATCCGGTGAACAGGTCAGGTTTCCATAGCCACAGGCAGAACAGTTAAAACTGGAGCAGCAGCACGGCCAGGTGAACTGAGGACAACAAGGAGTCATCATATCCCGTTGACTACGGGAACGTTTTTTTTCCAAAAATGAAAATACTATCCCCTAGTCACAACAGGAGCCTCCCGACACAAACAAAAGCCTCCTCTTGGTCTAGAGAGACCTGTCCAAAGTTCACATTAGAAACTATTGACAAGTCCAACGTATCCCTGAACAAGTTGTCCATGATTGAGCGACCTGATACACAATACTTCTGATCCTTGAGGACAATAGAGTCCAGATGGGACCTCAGTCTGTTAGCGAGGACCTTGGCAAATATCTTGTAGTCCGAACAGAGCAATGCAATAGGCCTCCAGTTCTTAATTAAGTTCAAACTTTTTTGGGCAGGAGAGTCAGAGCCATCCTCATCGACACCACCATCTATAACCTGACTAGACCCAGCCTCATCTACACCACCATCTATAACATAACTAGACCCAGCCTCATCTACACCACCATCTATAACCTGACACCTGAAAACCTGCCGACATTACACGAAAACCGCAAGCAAAGTTACCAAAACGACTCAGCTCTTTCCCGATTTGATCATCGGTAATAAACGGAGGAAGATTCACAACTACAACCCTTGTCAAAGGAGTCGAAAGAGAAGAAATCGGCACCAACACATCCCTTACAAACATTCCAGTAGTAATTTGCCTACCAACCAAATGTACTTTTTCATGAACACAACCACAGATTTGTTCATTCTGGATGCAGAATGTATAAATTCAGCTCCTACCTGTTTGCCGACCGCGAACAGAACCTCCTCCACCTTAACTCCTTTCTCAGGAACACACCTGAATCCATGCCGTAACGACAGTACCTTCTACACGTTAACTCTATCACAGCCTAGCGCAGAGGAGACGCTGTCATTACGGAATGGATTCAGGTGTGTTACTGTTCAAACCTCAGGAGAACAAACCTCCCATCCTCTTAGTCCCTAACTTTGAAAAAAACCCACTGGGCACCGCTAAACTAACAGTGAGTTAACCATCCACCATAGAAAATAACAAATTTAAGAAAAGATCAAGGAAAGAATCAAGAAAATGAGTTGGGGACAGAGCCCTCCACACGGCCTCTAAACTACAAACATTCACAGCATGCGCTGAGAGAGAGAGAGAGAGAGAGAGAGAGAGAGAGAGAGAGAGAGAGAGATAGAGAGAGAGAGAGAGAGAGAGAGAGAGAGAGAGAGAGAGAGAGAGAGGTAGAGAGAGAGAGAGGTGGGATCAAGAAACAGGGGCAGTGTGGGGAAAAGTGTGGGCAGCAGACTCCTCCCCCTTAGGGGCAGTGTGGGGAAAACATCAATAAGGGTTATGAGAGAACATGGCGGACCCTGTCATCCCTCTGCTAACACAACCTTTCATCCATTTTACTTCTCTGTCTTATCCAGAGCGACGTACAGGAGCAGTTAGGGTTAAGTACCTTGCTCAAGGGCACATCAACAGAATTTGTCACCTAGTTTTCTCAGGATTTGAACTAGCGACCTTTCAGTTACTGGCCCAACATTCTTAACTGCTAGGCTACCTGTCATCTCTGTGGTAACACAACTGTGACAAGACATATATCCTTTCAGTCTTTAATCCCTTGCTCCAGACTGATGTCAGGATGATGTCACAGGGTGGTGTCAGACGGGTGACTCGAAATTACAACAGTCTAACCACTTTGTCTGGTGCCAGCTGGTACCTGTTTTTCTTTGTTGGAAAATAGCAGTTCTTATCTACAGGCTTGGTGTCTATAGGCTTGGCGGCTACAGGCTTGGTGTCTACATGCTTGGTATCTACAGGCTTGGCGTCTACAGGCTTGGTGTCTACAGGCTTGGTGTCTACAGGCTTGGTGTCTACAGGCTTGGTGGCTACAGGTTTGGTGTCTACAGGCTTGGTGTCTACAAGCTTGGTGTTTACAAGGCTTGGCGTCTACAGGCTTGGTGTCTACAGGCTTGGTGTCTACAAGCTTGGTGTTTACAGGCTTGGCGTCTACAGGCTTGGTGTCTACAGGCTTGGTGTCTACAAGCTTGGTGTTTACAGGCTTGGCGTCTACAGGCTTGGTGTCTACAGGCTTGGTGTCTACAGGCTTGGTGTCTACAGGCTTGGTGTCTACAGGCTTGGTGTCTACAGCCTTGGTATCTACAGGCTTGGTGTCTACAGGCTTGGTGTCTACAGGCTTGGTGTCTACAGCCTTGGTATCTACAGGCTTGGTGTCTACAGGCTTGGCGTCTACAGGCTTGGTGTCTACAGGCTTGGTGTCTACAGGCTTGGTGTCTACAGCCTTGGTATCTACAGGCTTGGTGTCTACAGGCTTGGTGTCTACAGGCTTGGTTCTGTAAGCTTGGTGTCTACAGGCTTGGTGTCTACAGCCTTGGTGTCTACAGGCTTGGTGTCTACAGGCTTGGTGTCTACAGGCTTGGTGTCTACAGGCTTGGTGTCTACAGCCTTGGTATCTACAGGCTTGGTGTCTACAGCCTTGGTATCTACAGGCTTGGTGTCTACAGGCTTGGTGTCTACAGGCTTGGTTCTGTAAGCTTGGTGTCTACAGGCTTGGTGTCTACAGGCTTGGTTCTGTAAGCTTGGTGTCTACAGGCTTGGTGTCTACAGGCTTGGTGTCTACAGGCTTGGTGTCTACAGGCTTGGTTCTGTAAGCTTGGTGTCTACAGGCTTGGTGTCTACAGGCTTGGTGTCTACAGGCTTGGTTCTGTAAGCTTGGTGTCTACAGGCTTGGTTCTGTAAGCTTGGTGTCTACAGGCTTGGTGTCTACAGGCTTGGTGTCTACAGGCTTGGTTCTGTAAGCTTGGTGTCTACAGGCTTGGTTCTGTAAGCTTGGTGTCTACAGGCTTGGTGTCTACAGGCTTGGTATCTACAGGCTTGGTGTCTACAGGCTTGGTGTCTACAGGCTTGGTGTCTACAGGCTTGGTTCTGTAAGCTTGGTGTCTACAGGCTTGGTGTCTACAGGCTTGGTGTCTACAGGCTTGGTGTCTACAGGCTTGGTATCTACAGGCTTGGTGTCTACAGGCTTGGTTCTGTAAGCTTGGTGTCTACAGGCTTGGTTCTGTAAGCTTGGTGTCTACAGGCTTGGTGTCTACAGGCTTGGTGTCTACAGGCTTGGTTCTGTAAGCTTGGTGTCTACAGCCTTGGTGTCTACAGGCTTGGTGTCTACAGGCTTGGTGTCTACAGGCTTGGTGTCTACAGGCTTGGTGTCTACAGCCTTGGTGTCTACAGGCTTGGTGTCTACAGGCTTGGTGTCTACAGGCTTGGTTCTGTAAGCTTGGTATCTACAGGCTTGGTGTCTACAGGCTTGGTGTCTACAGGCTTGGTATCTACAGGCTTGGTGTCTACAGGCTTGGTTCTGTAAGCTTGGTGTCTACAGGCTTGGTGTCTACAGGCTTGGTTCTGTAAGCTTGGTGTCTACAGGCTTGGTGTCTACAGGCTTGGTGTCTACAGGCTTGGTGTCTACAGGCTTGGTTCTGTAAGCTTGGTGTCTACAGGCTTGGTGTCTACAGGCTTGGTTCTGTAAGTTTGGTGTCTACAGGCTTGGTGTCTACAGGCTTGGTGTCTACAGGCTTGGTTCTGTAAGCTTGGTGTCTACAGGCTTGGTTCTGTAAGCTTGGTGTCTACAGGCTTGGTGTCTACAGGCTTGGTGTCTACAGGCTTGGTTCTGTAAGTTTGGTGTCTACAGGCTTGGTGTCTACAGGCTTGGTGTCTACAGGCTTGGTTCTGTAAGCTTGGTGTCTACAGGCTTGGTTCTGTAAGCTTGGTGTCTACAGGCTTGGTGTCTACAGGCTTGGTGTCTACAGGCTTGGTTCTGTAAGCTTGGTGTCTACAGGCTTGGTTCTGTAAGCTTGGTATCTACAGGCTTGGTTCTGTACAGGCTTGGTGTCTACAGGCTTGGTGTCTACAGGCTTGGTGTCTACAGGCTTGGTGTCTACAGGCTTGGTTCTGTAAGGCTTGTGTGTCTACAGGCTTGGTGTCTACAGGCTTGGTTCTGTAAGCTTGGTGTCTACAGGCTTGGTGTCTACAGGCTTGGTGTCTACAGGCTTGGTGTCTACAGGCTTGGTTCTGTAAGCTTGGTGTCTACAGGCTTGGTTCTGTAAGCTTGGTGTCTACAGGCTTGGTGTCTACAGGCTTGGTGTCTACAGGCTTGGTTCTGTGTCTACAGGCTTGGTTCTGTAAGCTTGGTGTCTACAGGCTTGGTGTCTACAGGCTTGGTATCTACAGGCTTGGTGTCTACAGGCTTGGTGTCGACAGGCTTGGTGTCTACAGGCTTGGTTCTGTAAGCTTGGTGTCTACAGCCTTGGTGTCTACAGGCTTGGTGTCTACAGGCTTGGTGTCTACAGGCTTGGTGTCTACAGGCTTGGTGTCTACAGCCTTGGTGTCTACAGGCTTGGTGTCTACAGGCTTGGTGTCTACAGGCTTGGTTCTGTAAGCTTGGTATCTACAGGCTTGGTGTCTACAGGCTTGGTGTCTACAGGCTTGGTATCTACAGGCTTGGTGTCTACAGGCTTGGTTCTGTAAGGCTTGGTGTCTACAGGCTTGGTGTCTACAGGCTTGGTTCTGTAAGGCTTGGTGTCTACAGGCTTGGTGTCTACAGGCTTGGTGTCTACAGGCTTGGTGTCTACAGGCTTGGTTCTGTAAGCTTGGTGTCTACAGGCTTGGTGTCTACAGGCTTGGTTCTGTAAGTTTGGTGTCTACAGGCTTGGTGTCTACAGGCTTGGTGTCTACAGGCTTGGTTCTGTAAGCTTGGTGTCTACAGGCTTGGTTCTGTAAGCTTGGTGTCTACAGGCTTGGTGTCTACAGGCTTGGTGTCTACAGGCTTGGTTCTGTAAGTTTGGTGTCTACAGGCTTGGTGTCTACAGGCTTGGTGTCTACAGGCTTGGTTCTGTAAGCTTGGTGTCTACAGGCTTGGTTCTGTAAGCTTGGTGTCTACAGGCTTGGTGTCTACAGGCTTGGTGTCTACAGGCTTGGTTCTGTAAGCTTGGTGTCTACAGGCTTGGTTCTGTAAGCTTGGTATCTACAGGCTTGGTTCTGTAAGCTTGGTGTCTACAGGCTTGGTGTCTACAGGCTTGGTGTCTACAGGCTTGGTGTCTACAGGCTTGGTTCTGTAAGCTTGGTGTCTACAGGCTTGGTGTCTACAGGCTTGGTTCTGTAAGCTTGGTGTCTACAGGCTTGGTGTCTACAGGCTTGGTGTCTACAGGCTTGGTTCTGTAAGCTTGGTGTCTACAGGCTTGGTTCTGTAAGCTTGGTGTCTACAGGCTTGGTGTCTACAGGCTTGGTGTCTACAGGCTTGGTGTCTACAGGCTTGGTTCTGTAAGCTTGGTGTCTACAGGCTTGGTGTCGACAGGCTTGGTGTCTACAGGCTTGGTTCTGTAAGCTTGGTGTCTACAGCCTTGGTGTCTACAGGCTTGGTGTCTACAGGCTTGGTGTCTACAGGCTTGGTTCTGTAAGCTTGGTATCGGTGATAACAGTGCTGTCAATCCCCCATGTTGATTCTCCCACTGTAAAAGGTAACAATTATAATGTGTGAGTTATTATAATGAGTGTCAGAAACACACTGTGTGAAACTGCAGGTAGGACCTGCAGGTAGGTGACTGTACTCTATATACGGTGACTGTATATCAGACTGTACTCTATATACTGTGACTGAATATCACACTGTACTCTATATACGGTGACTGTATATCACACTGTAGTCTATATAAGGTGACTGTATATCAGACTGTAGTCTATATACGGTGACTGTATATCAGACTGTACTCTATATACGGTGACTGTATATCAGACTGTACTCTATATAAGGTGACTGTATATCAGACTGTACTCTATATACGGTGACTGTATATCAGACTGTAGTCTATATAAGGTTACTGTATATCAGACTGTAGTCTATATAAGGTGACTGTATATCAGACTGTAGTCTATGTAAGGTGACTGTACTCTATATACTGTGACTGTATATCAGACTGTACTCTATATACGGTGACTGTATATCAGACTGTAGTCTATATAAGATTACTGTACTCTATATACGGTGACTGTATATCAGACTGTAGTCTATACAAGGTGACTGTATATCAGACTGTAGTCTATATAAGGTGACTGTATATCAGACTGTAGTCTATGTAAGGTGACTGTACTCTATATACGGTGACTGTATATCAGACTGTAGTCTATATAAGGTGACTGTATATCAGACTGTAGTCTATATAAGGTGACAGTATATCAGACTGTAGTCTATATACGGTGACTGTATATCAGACTGTAGTCTATATAAGGTGACTGTATATCAGACTGTAGTCTATGTAAGGTGACTGTACTCTATATAAGTTGACTGTATATCAGACTGTAGTCTATGTAAGGTGACTGTACTCTATATAAGGAGACTGTATATCAGACTGTAGTCTATATAAGGTGACTGTATATCAGACTGTAGTCTATATACGGTGACTGTATATCAGACTGTAGTCTATGTAAGGTGACTGTACTCTATATACGGTGACTGTATATCAGACTGTAGTCTATGTAAGGTGACTGTACTCTATATACGGTGACTGTATATCAGACTGTAGTCTATATACGGTGACTGTATATCAGACTGTAGTCTATATACGGTGACTGTATATCAGACTGTACTCTATATAAGGTGACTGTACTCTATATAAGGTGACTGTATATCAGACTGTAGTCTATATACGGTGACTGTATATCAGACTGTAGTCTATATAAGGTGACTGTATATCAGACTGTAGTCTATATAAGGTGACTGTATATCAGACTGTACTCTATATAAGGTAACTGTACTCTATATACGGTGACTGTATATCAGACTGTACTCTATATAAGGTGACTGTACTCTATATAAGGTGACTGTATATCAGACTGTAGTCTATATAAGGTGACTGTATATCAGACTGTAGTCTATATAAGGTGACTGTATATCAGACTGTAGTCTATATAAGGTGACTGTATATCAGACTGTACTCTATATAAGGTAACTGTACTCTATATACGGTGACTGTATATCAGACTGTAGTCTATATACGGTGACTGTATATCAGACTGTACTCTATATAAGGTGACTGTATATCAGACTGTAGTCTATATAAGGTGACTGTATATCAGACTGTAGTCTATATAAGGTGACTGTATATCAGACTGTACTCTATATAAGGTAACTGTACTCTATATACGGTGACTGTATATCAGACTGTAGTCTATATAAGGTGACTGTATATCAGACTGTAGTCTATATAAGGTAACTGTACTCTATACAAGGTGACTGTATAAATCAAATCAAATCGAATCAAATCAAATGTTATTTGTCACATACACATGGTTAGCAGATGTTAATGCGAGTGTAGCGAAATGCTTGTGCTTCTAGTTCCGACAATGCAGTGATAACCAACAAGTAATCTAACTAACAATTCCAAAACTACTACCTTATAGACACAAGTGTAAGGGGATTAAGAATATGTACATAAAGATATATGAATGAGTGATGGTACAGAACGGCATAGGCAAGATACAGTAGATGGTATCGAGTACAGTATATACATATGAGATGAGTATGTAAACAAAGTGGCATAGTTAAAGTGGCTAGTGATACATGTATTACATAAGGATGCAGTCGATGATGTAGAGTACAGTATATACGTATACATATGAGATGAATAATGTAGGGTATGTAAACATTATATTAGGTAGCATTGTTTAAAGTGGCAGGTGATATATTTGACATAATTTCCCATCAATTCCCATAGGACATTATGTATAGGTTCGGTCACTAAGGGAACTGTACATCGGACTGTACTCTATATAAGGTAACTGAATATCACACTGTACTCTATATACGGTGACTGTATATCAGACTGTAGTCTATATAAGGTGACTGTATATCAGACTGTAGTCTATGTAAGGTGACTGTACTCTATATACGGTGACTGTATATCAGACTGTACTCTATACAAGGTGACTGTATATCAGACTGTACTCTATATAAGGTGACTGTATATCAGACTGTAGTCTATATAAGGTGACTGTATATCAGACTGTACTCTATATAAGGTGACTGTATATCAGACTGTACTCTATATAAGGTGACTGTATATCAGACTGTAGTCTATACAAGGTGACTGTATATCAGACTGTACTCTATATAAGGTGACTGTATATCAGACTGTAGTCTATATAAGGTGACTGTATATCAGACTGTAGTCTATATAAGGTGACTGTATATCAGACTGTAGTCTATATAAGGTGACTGTATATCAGACTGTAGTCTATATAAGGTGACTGTATATCAGACTGTAGTCTATATAAGGTGACTGTACTCTATATACGGTGACTGTATATCACACTGTACTCTATATAAGGTGACTGTATATCAGACTGTACTCTATATAAGGAGACTGTATATCAGACTGTACTCTATATACGGTGACTGTATATCACACTGTACTCTATACAAGGTGACTGTATATCAGACTGTACTCTATATAAGGTGACTGTATATCAGACTGTAGTCTATATAAGGTGACTGTACTCTATATACGGTGACTGTATATCAGACTGTACTCTATATAAGGTGACTGTATATCAGACTGTAGTCTATATAAGGTGACTGTATATCAGACTGTAGTCTATTTAAGGTGACTGTACATTTACATTTACATTTAAGTCATTTAGCAGACGCTCTTATCCAGAGCGACTTACAAATTGGTGCTTTCACCTTATGACATCCAGTGGAACAGCCACTTTACAATAGTGCATCTAGGTCTTTTAAGGGGGAGGGGGAGAAGGATTACTTTATCCTATCCTAGGTATTCCTTAAAGAGGTGGGGTTTCAGGTGTCTCCGGAAGGTGGTGATTGACTCCGCTGTCCTGGCGTCGTGAGGGAGTTTGTTCCACCATTGGGGGGCCAGAGCAGCGAACAGTTTTGACTGGGCTGAGCGGGAACTGTACTTCCTCAGTGGTAGGGAGGCGAGCAGGCCAAAGGTGGATGAACGCAGTGCCCTTGTTTGGGTGTAGGGCCTGATCAGAGCCTGGAGGTAGTGAGGTGCCGTTCCCCTCACAGCTCCGTAGGCAAGCACCATGGTCTTGTAGCGGATGCGAGCTTCAACTGGAAGCCAGTGGAGAGAGCGGAGGAGCGGGGTGACGTGAGAGAACTTGGGAAGGTTGAACACCAGACGGGCTGCGGCGTTCTGGATGAGTTGTAGGGGTTTAATGGCACAGGCAGGGAGCCCAGCCAACAGCGAGTTGCAGTAATCCAGACGGGAGATGACAAGGTAACTGAATATCACACTGTACTCTATATAAGGTGACTGTATATCACACTGTACTCTATATAAGGTGACTGTAATCTATATAAGGAAACTGTATATCAGACTGTACTCTATACAGTGTGACTATATCGGACTGTACTCTATATAAGGAGACTATATCAGACTGTACTCTATTTAATGAGACTGTATATCAGACTGTACTCTATATAAGGAGACTATATCAGACTGTACTCTATTTAATGAGACTGTATATCAGACTGTACTCTATTTAATGAGACTGTATATCAGACTGTACTCTATTTAATGAGACTGTATATCAGACTGTACTCTATTTAATGAGACTGTATATCAGACTGTACTCCATATAATGAGACTGTATATCAGACTGTACTCTATTTAATGAGACTATATATCAGACTGTACTCTATACAATGTGACTATTTTAGACTGTACTCTATATAAGGAGACTGTACTCTATATAAGGTGACTGTATATCAGACTGTAGTCTATATAAGGAGACTGTATATCACACTGTAGTCTATATACAGTGACTGTATATCAGACTGTACTCTATATAAGGAGACTATATCAGACTGTACTCTATATAAGTTGACTGTATATCAGACTGTAGTCTATATAAGGATACTCTATATCAGACTGTACTCTATACAATGTGACTATTTTAAACTGTACTCTATATAAGGATACTCTATATCAGACTGTTCTCTATTTAAGTTTAGGTATATCAGACTGTAATCTATATAAGGATACTCTATATCAGACTGTTCTCTATTTAAGTTTAGGTATATCAGACTGTAGTCTATATAAGGATACTCTATATCAGACTGTTCTCTATTTAAGTTTAGGTATATCAGACTGTACTCTATACAATGTGACTATTTTAGACTGTACTCTATATAAGGAGACTGTATATCAGACTGTACTCTATATAAGGAGACTGTATATCAGACTGTACTCTATATAAGGAGACTGTATATCAGACTGTACTCTATACAATGTGACTATTTTAGACTGTACTCTATACAATGTGACTATTTTAGACTGTACTCTATATAAGGAGCCTGTATATCAGACTGTTCTCTATTTAAGTTTAGGTATATCAGACTGTAATCTATACAATGTGACTATATAAGGAGACTGTATATCAGACTGTACTCTATACAATGTGACTATTTTAGACTGTACTCTATATAAGGAGACTGTATATCAGACTGTTCTCTATTTAAGTTGACTGTACTCTATATAAGGAGACTGTATATCAGACTGTAATCTATATAAGTTGACTGTAGTCTATATAAGGAGACTGTATATCAGACTGTAGTCTATATAAGGAGACTGTATATCAGACTGTACTCTATACAAGGTGACTGTATATCAGACTGTACTCTATATAAGGATACTCTATATCAGACTGTTCTCTATTTAAGTTTAGGTATATCAGACTGTAATCTATACAATGTGACTATATAAGGAGACTGTATATCAGACTGTACTCTATACAATGTGACTATATCAGACTGTACTCTACAATGTGACTATATCAGACTGTACTCTACAATGTGACTATATCAGACTGTACTCTACATAAGGAGACTGTATATTAGGCTGTACTCATCCCTGTGTCCTTGGAAGCTGACGTTCCTCTCTCTCCTTGAATTGTTTGACCCCTCCCTCCCTCCCTCCCTCCATCCTGTAGGTAATGAATATCCTGGAGAGGTTGTGGAATTAACGGTTCTAGCAGGAGATAATTATTATAACTATTAAATCATCACCCCAGCACCATATGGCAAACTGCTAACTGTATTATACAACTCCAATCTCCCCATCAGGCTTCTGTTGTATGTGTGTGGCTGTATGTATCTGTTGTATGGACTGGTTGTGATACTGTATTGTATGTATCTGTTGTAAGGACTGGTTATGGTTAATATACTGTATTGTATGTATCTGTTGTATGGACTGGTTGTGATACTGTATTGTATGTATCTGTTGTATGGACTGGTTGTGATACTGTATTGTATGTATCTGTTGTATGGACTGGTTGTGATACTGTATTGTATGTATCTGTTGTAAGGACTGGTTGTGATACTGTATTGTATGTATCTGTTGTAAGGACTGGTTAATATACTGTATTGTATGTATCTGTTGTAAGGACTGGTTGTGATACTGTATTGTATGTATCTGTTGTAAGGACTGGTTAATATACTGTATTGTATGTATCTGTTGTATGGACTGGTTGTGATACTGTATTGTATGTATCTGTTGTATGGACTGGTTGTGATACTGTATTGTATGTATCTGTTGTATGGACTGGTTGTAATACATACAGTACCTTCGGAAATTATTCAACATTTTGTTATGTTACAGCCTTTCAATTAAATTAATAAAATTGTATATTTTTTTCTCAGCAATCTACACACAATACCCCATAATGACAGAGCAAAAACAGATTTTTATAATTCCTTCCAAATGTAATAAACTTTAAAAACAGAAATACCTTATTTACATAATTATTCAGACCCTTTGCTATGAGACTTGAAATTGAGCTCAGGTGAATCCTGTTTCCATTGAAAATCCTTGAGATGTTTCTACATTTTGATTTGGCCACTTGTGGTAATTTCAATTGATTGGACATGATTTGGAAAGGCACACACCTGTCTATATAAGGTCCCACAGTTGACAGTGCATGTCAGAGCAAAAACCAAGCCATGAAGTCGAAGGAATTGTCCGCAGGTCTCCGAGACAGGATTGTGTCGAGGCAGAGATCTAGGTAAGAAAATCAAAACATTTGTTCTGCATTGAAGGTCCCCAAGTACACAGCGCCCTCCATCATTCTTAAATGGAAGAAGTTTGGAACCACCAAGACTCTTCCTAGAACTGGCCGCCCGGCAAAACTGAGCAATCAGGGGAGACGGGTCTTGGTCAGGGAGGTGACCAAGAACCTGATGGTCACTCTGATAGACATCCAGAGTTATTCTGGGGAGATGAGACAACTTTCCAGAAGGACAAAAATCAAGCAGCACTCCACCAATTAGGCCTTTATGGTAGAGTTGCCACTCCTCAGTAAAAGGCACATGACAGACCATTTGGAGTTTGCCAAAAGGTCGCCAAAGACTCTCAGACCATGATAAACAAGAATCTCTGGTCTAATTAAACCAATATTGAACTCTTTGGCCTGAATGCTAAGAGTTATGTCTGGAGGAAAAATGGCACCATCCCTACGGTGAAGCATGGTGGTGGCAGCATCAAGCTGTGGGGAAGTTTTTCAGCAGAGGGGACTGGGAGACTAGTCAGGATGGAGGGAAAGATGAATGGAGCAAAGTACAGACAGATCCTAGAGGAAAACCTGCTCCAGAGCACTTAGGACCTCAGACTGGGGCGAAGGTTCACCTTACAACAGGACAACGACCCTATGCACACAGCCAATACAAAGCTTCGGGACAAGTCTCTGAATGTCCTTGAGTGTCCCAGCCAGAGCCTGGAAACCGATGTAACATCTCTGGAGAGACCTGAAAATAGCTGTGCGGCAACGCTCCCCATCTAACCTGACAGAGCTTGAGAGGATCTGCAGAGATAAATGGAAGAAACTCCCCAAATACAGGTGTGCCAAGCTTGTAGCATCATACCCGGGAAGACTCCAGGCTGTAATCGCTGCCAATGGTGCATCAACAAAGTAAATAGTACTAAGTAATGGGTCTATTATTTATGAAAATGTGATATTTCCTGTTTTCTTTCAATTATAAATTAGCAAAATGTTCTAAAAACTTGTTTTTGTTTCGTCATTATTCTTGATTGTTTTTATTTAATCCATTTCAGAATAAGGCTGTAACATAACAGAATGTAGAAAAAGTCAAGGGGTCTGAATACTTTCTCGAAGGCGCTGTATACTATATTGGATGAACTGGTATTACTGTAGGTGTATGGCTGCTGTAAATACCCTAACCCTAACCTTAACCCATTCCAAATGGCTCCCTAGTCCCTGTACATGAGTTTGACCAGAGCCTTATAGCAAATAGGGTTCCTTTTGGTGAATAATTAATGCACTGCAGTGAAAACTAACTCCAGAATCATATCGGATGAAAGCTGTGTCATTCTCATGTCAATGATTTGATTATAATTCTAACTAAGCCTGGCTGAAATGCTCTTTTTTCTGTCTCTTCTCCTCATCCAATTTCTCCTCTCTTCTCTCTGTTTCTCTATTTATGTCACTCTCTCTTTCTCTTTCCTTTCTACTATCTCTCGCTCTCATTCCTCTCTCTACTCTCTTTTTTTCTCCTCTCTACTCACCCTTTCCTCTCCTCTTGCTATACGCGATTTTCTCTGATATAGGGTTTGAAGGTGATGTCAGTCATTGTCAGTCTCTCTCTCTCTCTCTCTCTCTCTCTCTCTCATGACATACCCAAATCTAACTGCCTGTATCTCAGGACCTGAAGCAAGGATATGTATATTCTTGGTACCATTTGAAAGGAAACACTTTGAAGTTTGTGGAATTGTGAATTGAATGTAGGAGAATATAACACAATAGATCTGGTAGAAGAAAATACAAAGAAGAAAACAACCGTTTTCCTCAGCCATAACTCTGGTTGTAATTCCAATGGTGTCCACAAGATGGCAGCAGTGTATGTGCAAAGTTTCAGACGGATAACTTGAAGTATGAGCAAACTACATGACATTTAGTGTGAAGTCACCCAGGTACATTTGAGCAGATCGTGGCAACAGTTGCATTCATATTACATTTTTCTGCAATTTTCAAAATAACCCGTTTCATAACTTCATAACTCTGAATATTCTTATCATTTTTGTCCAAAAGGAAAAATCATGCTGTCGCAAAAGATTAGCAGCTACATTTTACAACAGATACAGGGTTTCCAGGTACTCCCGTAAAGCCCAGCTCATTGGCTATCCGGCTAGCTTTGTTTGATCCTGATTGGTGCTTATTTGACAAAGTCAGAGTCGATCAAGTGAAGATCGCCCGAGTCATCGGCATGCCATGAAAGCGTTGCTCTCTGACCAAATTTGGTGTCCTATAGGATATATTACACCCCTAATGATATAGTGAAGTCTGGTTACGTTCTAGGATCTCTGATATGGTGTCCTATAGGATATACTACACCCCTAATGACATAGTGAAGTCTGGTTACGTTCTAGGATCTCTGAGGAATACATACGGACGTGATTTGACTGGTTGAAACAACGTTGAGGGTTAGATTTTCCCAGATTCCTTTCTTTGCAAATTGAAAGAGCGGAAATGCAAAATCGATCGTGCATGCTATGTGGACCTTTTAAGAATATGAAAAAATGATTTTATCTAACAAAACAACACTTCATGTTATCTCTGGGACCCTTTGGCTTATAAATCAGAGCAATATTTCAAAATGTAAGTACACATTTCACCTTCAGAGCTAAATTTATCAAACCTATTGCAGTGAAAAAAGTGTTTTGTTGTTAATTAAGAGCTCTCCTCAAACAATATCATGGTATTTTTTTCACAGTAATATCTACTGTACATTGGATAGTGCAGTTATATTAAAACCTCTTGCGACGAGCATTCCCGTATCCGGGAGCGTAATCATAGCCTCAAACGCATTAGCATAACGCAGCGGGCATAAATACCCCTAGAAACTTTTCCTATTCATGAAAATCGCAAATGAAATGAAAAAAATATATTCAAACACAAGCTTAGCCTTTTGTTAACAACACTGTCATCTCAGATTTTCAAAATATGCGTTACAGCCAACGCTAGACAACCGTTTGTGTAAGTTTATCATGGCATAATGCTATGATAGCTCTGCTGGCAGCAGGCAACATTTTCACGAAAATAAGAAAAGCAACCAAATTAAATAATTTACCTTTGAAGAACTTCGGATGCTTTCACTCAGGAGACTCCCAGTTAGATAGCAAATTTTCCTTTTTTCCCAAAATATTTTTTTTGTAGGCGAAATAGCTCCCGTTTCTTCATCATGCTTGGCTGAGAAATCGACCGGAAAATGCTACAACTATAACGCCAAACTTTTTTCAAAATTTGCTCCATAATATCGACAGAAACACGGCAAACGTTGTTTAGGATCCATCCATTCAGAAACACGGCAAACGTTGTTTAGGATCCATCCATTCAGAAACATGGCAAACGTTGTTTAGGATCCATCCTCAAGGTGTTTTTAACATATATATTCGATAATATATCCGTCGAGGCAGTTGGTTTCTCATAAGAATCGATTGGAAAAATGGCTAATTTTCTGCGGGAGACACCATGTGACCACATGCTATATATGGTCCCTTACGGCCATTCTTCAATGGAAATGCCTAAAAAGACGTCAAAATGCTGTAGACACCTTGGGGAATACGTGGAAAACGTAAGCTCATTCGTAGCTCATTCACAGCCATATAAGGAGTCATTGGAATGAGGCGGTTTAAAAAAATGCGGCACTTCCTGGTTGGATTTTTATCTGGGTTTCGCCTGTAACATCAGTTCTGTGGCACTCACAGACAATATCTTTGCACTTTTGGAAACGTCAGAGTGTTTTCTTTCCAAAGCCGTCAATTATATGCATAGTCAAGCATCTTTTCGTGACAAAATATCTTGTTTAAAACAGGTACGTTTTTCATCCCACATTTTTAATAGCACCCCCTAATGCATAACAAGAATGTAAGCTTACAGCCGATATAAGACACTTATATGTACCGACATTTGTTGTTTCTCTACACAATTCGCTGTGTGATTTACAACTGTCCCGTTGACGGGATGCCTATCCCTAAACACCCTGTATCACCAGCACAGGGAGTCAGTGAGAGACAAGCAGCAGTGAGGGCAGAGGCGGTGTGTTTTCCGTCCAGGTTGAGCACAGGGAGTCAGTGAGATACAAGCAGCAGTGAGGGCAGAGGCGGTCCGTCTGGGTTGATTGTCTTAACAGTGAGATGAATGGATGAAGCCCTCCAGATCAAGGCCACAACTACTGAGATAGAACCGCAGCATTATGACCCAGACCCATCCCATCTGCACACCCCACTTCCCCTCAGCACAAGCCACTCTCTCACCATGTCAGCCTAGTGTCTCTCTCTCTAGCACCATGCTGCTATTCTCATTATTTAATCACTCAGAAGAGAACAGAACAGAACAGAGCAGAACAGGACAGAACAGAACAGAGCAGAACAGGGAGAGCAGAACAGAACAGAACAAGACAGAACAGGGCAGAGCAGAACAGAACAGAACAGAGCAGAACAGAACAGGACTGAACAGAACAGAGCAGGACAGAACAGAACAGAGCAGAACAGGACAGCAGGACAGAATAGAACAGAACAGGACAGGACAAAACAGAGCAGAACAGAACAGAACAGAGCAGAACAGGACTGAACAGAACAGGGCAGAGCAGAACAGGACAGAACAGAACAGAACAGAACAGAACAGAACAGAACAAGACAGGACAGAACAGGACAGAACAAGACAGAACAGAGCAGAACAGAACAGGACAGAACAGCAGAGCAGAACAGAGAGCAGAACAGAGCAGAGCAGAACAGAACAGAGCAGAACAGAACAGAGCAGAACAGAACAAGACAGGACAGAACAGGACAGAACAAGACAGAACAGAACAGAACAGGACTGAACAGAGCAGAGCAGAACAGAACAGAGCAGAACAGAACAGAACAGAACAGGACTGAACAGAGCAGAGCAGAACAGAACAGAGCAGAATAGGTGCTAGATGTTGATCACATCTATTTGAAAAATGTTCTTATTACGTTGCGTTTTCCGCCTGTTCGTTCTGACATATCTAATCACTAGTACTTTATAAGCTCAATACTAAGCACTTTAGTAGAGATTAGCCTTCAAAATAGGTATCTGAAATATAGAATCTGGGTAAAGCAGGTCTGATTACGTTCAAAGATGGTTGTGTGTTATTGTGGATATCCTTCTAAGACCCTTTTCAATGGTATGCCTTGAAACCAGTCATCCCCCTCAGTGAGACACGCTGCCTAATCCTAACCCTACTCAGTGAGAGGTGAGTTATAGGCCTGTCCAGACTGGCTGACCTGTTCAGAGGGTAGAGGTCAAGGGTCAGGTGAAGCTAATCCCCTCACATCATGTCTCTATAGACATGTCTCTAATAACTCATTTATGTAAAAAAATATATATTAAAACAGCATGCATAATCAGAAGGAAATATTTACCAGGAAAAATTAGTCAGCAAATAACACCAGCATTAATTGAGAGTCAGGTGAACTACTGTTCTGTGGTCTGGGGAAATGCATCATCAAGTGAAGTTAGGAGGCTGCAGAGTGCACAGAATAAAGCAGCAAGGGTTGTTTTAACACACCATACAGTTAACACACCATAAAGAGTTAACACACCATAAACAGTTAACACACCATACAGTTAACACACCATAAAGAGTTAACACACCATACAGAGTTAACACACCATAAAGAGTTAACACACCATACAGTTAACACACCATAGAGTTAACACACCATACAGTTAACACACCATGCAGTTAACACACCATACAGTTAACACACCATACAGAGTTAACACACCATACAGTTAACACACCATACAGTTAATACACCATACAGAGTTAACACACCATACAGTTAACACACCATACAGTTAACACACCATACAGAGTTAACACACCATACAGTTAACACACCATAAAGAGTTAACACACCATACAGTTAACACACCATACAGTTAACACACCATACAGTTAACACACCATACAGTTAACACACCATACAGTTAACACACCATGCAGTTAACACACCATACAGTTAACACACCCTACAGAGTTAACACACCATACAGTTAACACACCATACAGTTAACACACCATACAGAGTTAACACACCATACAGTTAACACACCATACAGAGTTAACACACCATACAGTTAACACACCATAGAGTTAACACACCATACAGTTAACACACCATAAAGAGTTAACACACCATACAGTTAACACACCATACAGAGTTAACACACCATAAAGAGTTAACACACCATACAGTTAACACACCATAGAGTTAACACACCATACAGTTAACACACCATACAGTTAACACACCATACAGTTAACACACCATACAGTTAACACACCATACATAGTTAACACACCATACAGTTAACACACCATACAGTTAACACACCATACAGAGTTAACACACCATACAGTTAACACACCATAAAGAGTTAACACACCATACAGTTAACACACCATAAAGAGTTAACACACCATACAGTTAACACACCATACAGTTAACACACCATGCAGTTAACACACCATACAGTTAACACACCCTACAGAGTTAACACACCATACAGTTAACACACCATACAGTTAACACACCATACAGAGTTAACACACCATACAGTTAACACACCATACAGAGTTAACACACCATACAGTTAACACACCATAGAGTTAACACACCATACAGTTAACACACCATAGAGTTAACACACCATAGAGTTAACACACCATAGAGTTAACACACCATGCAGTTAACACACCATACAGAGTTAACACACCATACAGTTAACACACCATACAGAGTTAACACACCATACAGAGTTAACACACTATAAAGAGTTAACACACCATACAGTTAACACACCATACAGAGTTAACACACCATACAGTTAACACACCATACAGTTAACACACCATACAGAGTTAACACACCATACAGTTAACACACCTAACAGTTAACACACCATACAGAGTTAACACACCATACAGAGTTAACACACTATAAAGAGTTAACACACCATACAGTTAACACACCATACAGTTAACACACCATACAGAGTTAACACACCATACAGAGTTAACACACTATAAAGAGTTAACACACCATACAGTTAACACACCATACAGTTAACACACCATAGAGAGTTAACACACCATACAGAGTTAACACACTATAAAGAGTTAACACACCATACAGTTAACACACCATACAGTTAACACACCATACAGTTAACACACCATACAGTTAACACACCATACAGTTAACACACCATACAGTTAACACACCATACAGTTAACACACCATGCAGTTAACACACCATGCAGTTAACACACCATACAGAGTTAACACACCATGCAGTTAACACACCATAAAGAGTTAACACACCATACAGTTAACACACCATAAAGAGTTAACACACCATACAGTTAACACACCATACAGTTAAGACACCATAGAGTTAACACACCATACAGTTAACACACCATACAGTTAACACACCATGCAGTTAACACACCATACAGTTAACACACCCTACAGAGTTAACACACCATGCAGTTAACACACCATAAAGAGTTAACACACCATACAGTTAACACACCATAAAGAGTTAACACACCATACAGTTAACACACCATACAGTTAAGACACCATAGAGTTAACACACCATACAGTTAACACACCAGTTAACACAGTTAACACACCATACAGTTAACACACCATACAGTTAACACACCATACAGTTAACACACCATACAGTTAACACACCATACAGTTAACACCATACAGTTAACACAGTTAACACACCATACAGTTAACACACCATACAGTTAACACACCATACAGTTAACACACCATACAGTTAACACACCATACAGTTAACATACAGTTAACACACACCATACAGTTAACACACCATACAGTTAGAGTTAACACACCATACAGTTAACACACCATAAAGAGTTAACACACCATACAGTTAACACACCATAGAGTTAACACACCATACAGTTAACACACCATACAGTTAACACACCATACAGTTAACACACCATACAGTTAACACACCATACAGAGTTAACACACCATAGAGTTAACACACCATACAGTTAACACACCATGCAGTTAACACACCATACAGTTAACACACCATACAGAGTTAACACACTATAAACAGTTAACACACCATACAGTTAACACCATACAGTTAACACACCATACAGAGTTAACACACCATACAGTTAACACACCATACAGAGTTAACACACCATGCAGTTAACACACCATAAAGAGTTAACACACCATACAGTTAACACACCATACAGAGTTAACACACCATAAAGAGTTAACACACCATACAGTTAACACACCATAGAGTTAACACACCATACAGTTAACACACCATGCAGTTAACATACCATACAGTTAACACACCATACAGAGTTAACACACCATACAGTTAACACACCATACAGTTAACACACCATACAGAGTTAACACACCATACAGTTAACACACCATAAAGAGTTAACACACCATACAGTTAACACACCATAAAGAGTTAACACACCATACAGTTAACACACCATACAGAGTTAACACACCATACAGTTAACCACCATGCAGTTAACACACCATACAGTTAACACACATACAGTTAACACACCTAAGAGTTAACACACCAGTTACAGTTATACAGTTAACACACCATACAGTTAACACACCATACAGAGTTAACACACCATACAGTTAACACACCATACAGAGTTAACACACCATACAGTTAACACACCATAGAGTTTAACACACCATAAACAGTTAACACACCATAGAGTTAACACACCATAGAGTTAACACACCATAGAGTTAACACACCATGCAGTTAACACACCATACAGAGTTAACACACCATACAGTTAACACACCATACAGAGTTAACACACCATACAGAGTTAACACACTATAAAGAGTTAACACACCATACAGTTAACACACCATACAGAGTTAACACACCATACAGTTAACACACCATACAGTTAACACACCATACAGAGTTAACACACCATACAGTTAACACACCTAACAGTTAACACACCATACAGAGTTAACACACCATACAGAGTTAACACACTATAAAGAGTTAACACACCATACAGTTAACACACCATACAGTTAACACACCATACAGAGTTAACACACCATACAGAGTTAACACACTATAAAGAGTTAACACACCATACAGTTAACACACCATACAGTTAACACACCATAGAGAGTTAACACACCATACAGAGTTAACACACTATAAAGAGTTAACACACCATACAGTTAACACACCATACAGTTAACACACCATACAGTTAACACACCATACCGTTAACACACCATACAGTTAACACACCATACAGTTAACACACCATACAGTTTACACACCATGCAGTTAACACACCATACAGTTAACACACCCTACAGAGTTAACACACCATGCAGTTAACACACCATAAAGAGTTAACACACCATACAGTTAACACACCATAAAGAGTTAACACACCATACAGTTAACACACCATACAGTTAAGACACCATAGAGTTAACACACCATACAGTTAACACACCATACAGTTAACACACCATGCAGTTAACACACCATAGAGTTAACACACCATACAGTTAACACACCATACAGTTAACACACCATGCAGTTAACACACCATACAGTTAACACACCATACAGAGTTAACACACCATAGAGTTAACACACCATACAGTTAACACACCATGCAGTTAACACACCATACAGTTAACACACCATACAGAGTTAACACACCATACAGTTAACACACCATACAGTTAACACACCATACAGAGTTAACACACCATACAGTTAACACACCATACAGAGTTAACACACCATGCAGTTAACACACCATAAAGAGTTAACACACCATACAGTTAACACACCATACAGTTAACACACCATGCAGTTAACACACCATAAAGAGTTAACACACCATACAGTTAACACACCATACAGAGTGTGAAATGCTGCTGTTATTGACTGGGTCCTGATGAATGGAACCCTGTGGATCTGGACTGGATCCTGATGAATGGAACCCTGTGGATCTGGACTGGATCCTGATGAATGGAACCCTGTGGATACGGACTGGGTCCTGATGAATGGAACCCTGTGGATCTGGACTGGATCCTGATGAATGGAACCCTGTGGATCTGGACTGGATCCTGATGAATGGAACCCTGTGGATACGGACTGGATCCTGATGAATGGAACCTTGTGGATCAGGACTGGATACTGATGAATGGAACCCTGTGGATCTGGACTGGATCCTGATGAATGGAACCCTGTGGATACGGACTGGATCCTGATGAATGGAACCCTGTGGATCTGGACTGGGTCCTGATGAATGGAACCCTGTGGATACGGACTGGGTCCTGATGAATGGAACCCTGTGGATACGGACTGGGTCCTGATGAATGGAACCCTGTGGATCTGGACTGAATGGAACCCTGATACGGAATGAATGGAACCCTGTGGATACGGACTGGGTCCTGATGAATGGAACCCTGTGGATCTGGACTGGGTCCTGATGAATGGAACCCTGTGGATCTGGACTGGATCCTGATGAATGGAACCCTGTGGATCTGGACTGGGTCCTGATGAATGGAACCCTGTGGATCTGGACTGGGTCCTGATGAATGGAACCCTGTGGATACGGACTGGGTCCTGATGAATGGAACCCTGTGGATCTGGACTGGGTCCTGATGAATGGAACCCTGTGGATCTGGACTGGGTCCTGATGAATGGAACCCTGTGGATCTGGACTGGGTCCTGATGAATGGAACCCTGTGGATCTGGACTGGGTCCTGATGAATGGAACCCTGTGGATCTGGACTGGGTCCTGATGAATGGAACCCTGTGGATACGGACTGGGTCCTGATGAATGGAACCCTGTGGATCTGGACTGGGTCCTGATGAATGGAACCCTGTGGATCTGGACTGGATCCTGATGAATGGAACCCTGTGGATACGGACTGGGTCCTGATGAATGGAACCCTGTGGATCTGGACTGGGTCCTGATGAATGGAACCCTGTGGATCTGGACTGGATCCTGATGAATGGAACCCTGTGGATCTGGACTGGGTCCTGATGAATGGAACCCTGTGGATCTGGACTGGGTCCTGATGAATGGAACCCTGTGGATCTGGACTGGGTCCTGATGAATGGAACCCTGTGGATCTGGACTGGGTCCTGATGAATGGAACCCTGTGGATACGGACTGGATCCTGATGAATGGAACCCTGTGGATCTGGACTGGGTCCTGATGAATGGAACCCTGTGGATACGGACTGGGTCCTGATGAATGGAACCCTGTGGATACGGACTGGGTCCTGATGAATGGAACCCTGTGGATACGGACTGGGTCCTGATGAATGGAACCCTGTGGATACGGACTGGGTCCTGATGAATGGAACCCTGTGGATCTGGACTGGATCCTGATGAATGGAACCCTGTGGATACGGACTGGGTCCTGATGAATGGAACCCTGTGGATACGGACTGGGTCCTGATGAATGGAACCCTGTGGATACGGACTGGGTCCTGATGAATGGAACCCTGTGGATACGGACTGGGTCCTGATGAATGGAACCCTGTGGATCTGGACTGGGTCCTGATGAATTAGACCTTGTGAAACTACGTTTAGCTTCAAACATATTTAATACAGAGCTGAACTTTAACGGAAATTCATATCTTTCACCTGTATTCACTTGGTCAGAATTTGTCATGGAAAGAGCAGGTATTCTTAATTATTGTGACTCTCAAACCCGGATCCGGGAGCGTAATCATCGCCTGACACGAATTAGCATAACACAACGGACATAAATCTTCCTAGAAAATATTCCTATTCATGAAAATCACAAGTGAAATATATTGGAACACAGCTTAGCCTTTTGTTAATCACCCTGTCATCTCAGATTTTCAAAATATGCTTTACAGCCAACGCTAGACAAGCATTTGTGTAAGTTTATCATAGCCTAGCATAGCATTATGCCTTGCTAGCAGCAGGCAACCTTGTCACAGAAATCGGAAAAGCAATCAAATTAAATTGTTTACCTTTGATGAACTTCGGATGTTTTAACTCACGAGACTCCCAGTTAGATAGCCAAAGTTCATTTTTCCCAAAATATTATTTTTGTAGGCGAAACAGCTCCGTTTGTTCTTCACGTTTGACTGAGAAATCGCCCAGAAATTGCAGTCACCACAACGCCGAAAAATATTCCAAATTAGCTCCATAATATCGACAGAAACATGGCAAACGTTGTTTAGAATCCATCCTTAAGGTGTTTTTCTAATATCTATTCGATAATATATCCGTCGGGACAATTCGTTTTTCACTCTGACCGATTGGAGTACTGGCCACCTCTGTATTTTACCCGAGAATCTCTCTCGGAGCCACCATGTGACCACTTACGCAATGTGGCCGCCTACAGCTATTCTTCAACAGAAATGCATAAAACTACGTCACAATGCTGTAGACACCTTGGGGAATACGTAGAAAGCGTAAGCTCATTGATGGTACATTCACAGCCAAATAGGGAGTCATTGGAACGCAGCACTTTCCTGGGGCACTTCCGGATTGGATTTTTCTCAGGCTTTCGCCTGCAACATCAGTTCTGTTATTCTCACAGACAATATCTTTACAGTTTTGGAAACGTTAGAGTGTTTTCTATCGAAAGCTTATATGAATGTTTTTTTCCCAAAAATGAAAATACTGCCCCCTAGCACCAACAGGTTATTATTTCGTAATACTTAGTGTATATCAGTACACAAAGAAGAACAAAGCATCCCTAATGTAAGGAGACTTGAAGGAGATTCCCTAATGTAAGGAGAATTGAAGGAGATTCCCTAATGTGAGGACACTTTAAGGAGATTCCCTAATGTAAGGAGAATTGAAGGAGATTCCCTAATGTAAGGAGAATTGAAGGAGATTGCCTAATGTAAGGAGAATTGAAGGATATTCCCTAATGTAAGGAGAATTGAAGGAGATTCCCTAATGTAAGGAGAATTGAAGGAGATTCCCTAATGTAAGGATAATTGAAGGAGATTCCTTAATGTAAGGAGTCTTTAAGGAGATTCCCTAATGTAAGGAGAATTGAAGGAGATTCCCTAATGTAAGGAGAATTGAAGGAGATTCTCTAATGTGAGGAGACTTTAAGGAGATTCCCTAATGTAAGGAGTCTTTAAGGAGATTCCTTAATGTATGGAGTCTTTAAAGGAGATTCCCTAATGTACGGAGTCTTTAAAGGAGATTCCCTAATGTAAGGAGTCTTTAAGGAGATTCCCTAATGTAAGGAGTCTTTAAGGAGATTCCCTAATGTAAGGAGACTTTAAAGGAGATTCCCTAATGTTTTTTATTCATTTCACCTTCATTTAACACAGTGTCCAAAGAAGGGCCTGAAGTATACAGAATGGTGTGGTCTGCGTAGAGGTGGATCAGAGAATCACCAGCAGCTACTCTATGCTGCTGTATGCTACTCGATGCTGCTCTATGCTGCTCTATGCTACTCTATGCTGCTCTATGTTACTCTATGCTGCTCTATGCTGCTCTATGCTACTGTGTGCTGCTCTATGCTGCTTTATGCTACTGTGTGCTGCTCTATGTTACTCTATGCTGCTGTATGCTGCTCTATGCTACTGTGTGCTGCTCCATGCTGCTCTATGCTGCTCTATGCTACTGTATGCTGGTCTATGCTGCTCTATGCTACTGTGTGCTGCTCTATGCTGCTCTATGCTACTGTGTGCTGCTCTATGCTGCTCTATGCTGCTCTATGCTGCTCTACAAAATGCTCTACAGTGATCTAGTCAGTGACATACACTAGTCCATATAATCTAAAACATCCCTCCCCAGACCAAACCAGCCAGACCCCATCAGGCCCATACCCAGCCAGTCTGTCCCAGCCATGATACATGCTATAATCCATCCTGTTTAGCCTGTCTCAGTTGCATTAGCAAACTCAGTTAGAGCTCTCTGCCTGCCATGACTAATGTCCTGAATAGCATTCAGTTGGCAGGGTTTGTAGAAAGCCCAGTGTCATATACACATGAGGGGAGGAAAGAGCATGAGAAGGAGAGAAGAGAGAAGAGAAGAGAGGAGAGAATAGAATAGAAAAGAGAGAAGGGAGAAGAAGAGAAGAGAAGAGAGAGAAGAGAAGAGAAGAGAAGAGAAGAGAAGAGAAGAGAAGAGAAGAGAAGAGGGGAGGGGAGAAAGGAGAGGAGAGGAGAGGAGAGGAGAGGAGAGGAGAGGAGAGGACAGGAGAGGACAGGACAGGACAGGACAGGACAGGAGAGAGAGAGGAGAGAGCACGAGAAGTCAGGAGGGAAGATGAGGAGAGGAGAGGAGAGGAGAGGAGAGGAGAGGAGAGGAGAGGAGAGGAGAGGAGAGGAGAGGAGAGGAGAGGAGAGGACAGGACAGGAGAGGACAGGACAGGACAGGAAAGAGTAGAAGAGAAGAGAAGAGAGAAGAGGACAGGAGGCGAGGGGAGGGGAAGAGGAAAGATGAGTTAGCTAGCCTACATTTAGTTCCCTAGCTGACATCAACCTGCTGCCCAGTTCCTGTGTTACTCTCTCTCAATTCAAGTCAATTCAATTGAAGGGCTTTATTGGCATGGGAAACATGTTTACATTGCCAAAGCAAGTGAAATAGACAATAAACAAAGGTAAACTCACTCTCTCTCGCTAACACTCACACTCACTCTTTCTTTCTCTCTCAAACTCTCTCTCGTTGTCTCTCGCACTCTCTCGGACACTCTCAATTCAATTTAAAATGTATTTCATGCACTCACTACTGTAAGTCGCTCTGGATAAAAGCATCTGCTAAATGATTGAACTGTAAAATGTAAATGTGTCTCATCTCTCTGCTCTCAAATATCTCTCACTCAGATCTCACTCTCTCAGATATATCTCCCTCAAATATCTCTCACTCAGATCTCACTCTCTCAAATATATCTCCCTCAAATATCTCTCAATTCAAATCAAATGGCTTTATTGGCACGGGAAACATATTTGTACATCGCCATAGCAAGTGAAATCGATAATAAACAAAAGTAAAATAAACAATAAAAAATGTACAGTAAACAACAAAATATAGACATTTCGTATTTTGTTCATATACATTGTCTTTAATGATGTGACAATAGCAGCTCATTTCCACCTCATTTTGTGGGCAGTGTGCTCATAGCCTGTCTTCTCTTGAGAGCCACAGCAAATCAAATCAAATCTTATTAGTCACATGCGCCGACTACAACCTTACAGTGAAATGCTTACTTATGAGCCCTTAACCAACAGTGCAGTTAAAAATAATTCAAGATCCGCAGTAAATGCACAATAGCAGGGCTGTAGAGTCAATGTGGAGGCTTTAAACAAGGTATTACGGTACAGAGTCAATGTGGAGGCTATATACAGGGGGTACCGGTACAGAGTCAATGTGGAGGCTATGTACAGGGTGTTACGGTACAGAGTCAATGTGGAGGCTATGTACAGGGGGGTACCGGTACAGAGTCAAAGTGGAGGCTATATACAGGGGGTACCGATACAGAGTCAATGTGGAGGCTATATAGAGGGGGTTATGGTACAGAGTCAAAGTGGAGGCTATATACAGGGTGTTACGGTACAGAGTCAATGTGGAGGCTATATACAGGGTGTTACGGTACAGAGTCAAAGTGGAGGCTATATACAGGGGGTACCGGTACAGAGTCAATGTGGAGGCTATATACAGGGGGTACCGGTACAGAGTCAATGTGGAGGCTATATACAGGGGGTACCGGTACAGAGTCAATGTGGAGGCTATATGCAGGGGGGTACTGGTACAGAGTCAATGTGGAGGCTATATACAAGGGGGTACCGGTACAGAGTCAATGGGGAGGCTATATACAGGGGGTACCGGTACAGAGTCAATGTGGAGGCTATATACAGGGTGTTACGGTACATAGTCAATGTGGAGGCTACATGCAGGGGTGTACCGGTACAGAGTCAAAGTGGAGGCTATATACAAGGGGTACCGATACAGAGTCAATGTGGAGGCTATATAGAGGGGGTTATGGTACAGAGTCAAAGTGGAGGCTATATACAGGGTGTTACGGTACAGAGTCAATGTGGAGGCTATATACAGGGTGTTACGGTACAGAGTCAAAGTGGAGGCTATATACAGGGGGTACTGGTACAGAGTCAATGTGGAGGCTATATACAGGGGGGTACCGGTACAGAGTCAATGTGGAGGCTATATACAGGGGGGTACCGGTACAGAGTCAATGTGGAGGCTATATGCAGGGGGGTACCGGTACAGAGTCGATGTGCGGGGGCACCAGTTAGTTGAGGTAATATACAGGGGGTACCGGTACAGAGTCAATGTGGAGGCTATATACAGGGTGTTACGGTACAGAGTCAATGTGGAGGCTATATACAGGGTGTTACGGTACAGAGTCAATGTGGAGGCTATATACAGGGTGTTACTGTACAGAGTGCGGGGGCACCGGTTAGTTAGTTGAGGTAGTTGAGGTAGTTGAGGTAGTTGAGGTAATATGTACATGTGGGTAGAGTTACTATGTGACTATGCATAGATGATAACAACAGAGAGTAGCAGTGGTGTAAAAGAGGGGGTGGCAATGCTAATTGGTTGGGTAGCCATTTGATTAGGTGTTCAGAAGTCTTATGGCTTGGGGGTAGAAGCTATTTAGAAGCCTCTTGGACCTAGACTTGGAGCTCCGGTACCGCTTGCGTTGCGGTAGCAGAGAGACCAATCTATGACCAGGGTGCCTGGATTCTTTGACAATTTTTTTTGCCTTCCTCTGACACAGCCTGGTATAGAGGTCCTGGATGGCTGGGAGCTTGGCCCCAGTGATTAACTGGGCCATTCACACTACCCTCTGTATTGCCTTGCTGTCGGAGGCCGAGCAGTTGCCGTACCAGGCAGTTTGCCTATGGCAACCTTTCTCAATAGCAAGGCTATGCTCACTGAGTCTGTACATGTAAATGAGTCTCAACACGTTCCTACATTTTAGGTCAGTCACAGCGGTCAGGTATTCTACCACTGTGTACTCTCTGTTAAGGGCATTTCTAGTATATTTTTGTTAAAAGGATCGGCCATTTTCTTCAATTTTCATCTAAAATGACATACCCAAATCTAACTGCCTGTAGCTTAGGCCCTGAAGCAACGATACGCATATTCTTGGTATCATTTGAAAGTTAACACTTTGTAGTTTGTGGAAATGTGAAAGGAATGTAGGAGAATATAACACATTAGATCTGGTAAAAGATAATATATATATATATTTTTTTTTTTTGTACCATCATCATCAAATGTGCCTAATTGGTTTATTAATACATTTTCAAGTTCATAATTGTGCCTCAAACAATAGCATGGTATTCTTTCACTGTCATTGCTACTGTCATTTGGATAGAGCAGTTAGATTAACAATAATTTAAGATTTCTAACAATATCAGCTATGTCCTGAGAATTATTTTGTTACTTACAACCTCATGCTAATCACATTAACACGTTAGCTCAACCGTCCAGTGTGGAGGACACCGATCCCGTAGAGTTGAAATATTTCCAATGTGTAAAGTAATTCTCATGATTTGGTTGGGTCTAATTGTGTTTCTGTCCTGGGGCTCTGTGGGTTCTGTTTGTGTTTGTGAACACAGTCCCAGGACCAGCTTGCTTAGGAGACTCTTCTCCAGGTTTATCTCTCTGTAGGTGGAAGGTTTGGGAATCACTTCATTTTAGGTGGTTGCAGAATTTATCGTCTCTTTTCTGGATTTTGATAATGAACTGGAATCGGCCTAATTCTATTCTGCATGCATTATTTGGTGTTACGTTGTACACAGAAGAAATCACATTTTGTGAATTCTTGGTTGGTGAGCGGACCCAAACCTCATTAAGGGCAATGGGTTCTGTAACTGATTCAAGTATTTTTATCCAGATCCTAATTGGTGTGTTCCTTTTGACAGCATAGAAGACCCTTCTTGCCTTGTCTCTCAGATTGTTCACAGGTTTGTGGAAGTTACATGTGGCACTGATGTTTAGGCCGAGGTATGTATAATTTTTTGTGTGCTCTAGGGCAACGGTGACAAGATGGAATTTGTAGTTGTGGTCCTGGCAACTGGACCTTTTTGGAACACCATTATTTTTCTCTTACTGAGATTTACTATTAGGGCCCAGGACTGACACAATCTGTGCAGGAGATCTAGGTGCTCCTGTAGGCCCTTCTTGGGTGGGGACAGAAGCACCAGATCGTCAGTAAACAGTAGACATTTGTCTTCAGATTCTAATACGGTGAGGCCGGGTGCTGAAGACTGTTCTTGTGCCCTCACCATTTCGTTGATATATATGTTGAAGATTGTGGGGCTCAAGCTGCATCCCTGTCTCACACCACAGCCCTGTAGAAAGAAATGTATATGTTTCTTGCCAATTTTAACCGCACACTTGTTTACGTGCATGGATTTTATAATGCACATGTTTTTCCCCAACACCACTTTCCATCAATTTCAATCTAACCCCCCCCAATCTCTCTTGGCCCATGTGGAGGACTGCGTCTATCTCTGTCTCTCTCTGCCATCTCGCTATCTTCCTTTCTCTTACCCTCTCTCTTTCTCATTCTCCCTCTCCGGGTAATTTGAGCCGGAGTGTTATTTATCCTCCTGGTTCTCTTATCAGAGAGCAGAGCAGCTCATCCTCCTCAACCTCTACAGATACACAGGGATATTTTAGACTATAGCAGTATATAGTGGATCTAATATTTTAGACTATAGCAGTATATCGTGGATCTAATATTTTAGACTATAGCAGTATCTAATGCATTGAACATTTGAAACTATCTAATGTATCAAATATTTCAGACTAGTAGTGTCTTATGTATCTAATTAGTTGGACTATAGCAGTATCTAATGCATTGAACATTTTAAAACGTCTTAAAGGCTAGGCGTCTCGTTACCGGGACAACTTCCGGTGAAAATGGATAATGTGCATTTCAAATAAATAATCATACAATTATGGATATTAAACATTTATGTACATACAGTTGAAGCCGGAAGTTTACATACACCTTAGTGTCCATATCCATAATTGTTTGAAATCCAAATAAACTCAGTTTTTCACAATTACTGACATTTAATCCTCGTAAAAAGTCCCTGTCTTAGGTATGTAAGGGTCACCACTTTATTTTAAGAATGTGAAATGTCAGAATAATAGTAGAGAGAATTATTTATTTCAGCTTTTATTTCTTTCATCACATTCCCATTGGGTCAGAAGTTTACATACACTCAATTAGTATTTGGTAGCATTAGCTTTAAATTGTTTAACTTGGGTCAAACATTTCGAGTAGCCTTCCACAAGCTTCCCACAATAAGTTGGGTGAATTTTCTGACAAAAGCTGGTGTAACTGAGTCAGGTTTGCAGGCCTCCTTGCTCACACACACTTTTTCAGTCCTGCCCAAACATTTTCTATGGGATTGAGGTCAGGGCTTTGTGATGGCAACTCCAATACCTTGACATTGTTGTCCTTAAGCCATTTTGCCACAACTTTGGAAGTATGCTTGGGGTCATTGTTCATTTGGAAGACCCATTTGCGACCAAGCTTTAACTTCCTGACTGATGACTTGAGATGTTTCTTCAATAAATCCACATAATTGTCCTGCCTCATGATGCCATCTATTTTGTAAAGTGCACCAGTCCCTCCTGCAGCAAAGCACGTTCACAACATGATGCTGCCACCCCCGTGCTTCACGGTTGGGATGGTGTTCTTCGGCTTGCAAGCCCCCTTTTTCCACCAAACATAACGATAGTCATTATGGCAGGACAGTTCTTTTCATCAGACCTGCTGACATTTCTCCAAAACGTACGATCTTTGCAAACTGTAGTCTGTTTTTTTTATTGCTGATTTGGAGCAGTGCCTTCTTCCATGCTGAGCGGCCTTTCAGGTCATCTAGGTATGCTAGGTAAAGCTCTGCCTTATTTCAGTTCACTGGTCACGATAACAGCACCTACCCGTAGCACACGTTCCAGCAGGTATATTTCATTTGGTCGCCTTTCCTTCCAGTTCTCTGCTGCCAGTGACTGGAACGAAATGCAAAAATCGCTGAAGTTGGAGGCTTTTATTTCCCTCACCAACTTTAAACATCAACTATCTGAGCAGCTAACCGATCGCTGCAGATGTACATAGTCCATCTGTAAATAGCCCATCCAATCTATCTACCTCATCCCCATACTGTTTTTATTTTATTTACTTTTCTGCTCTTTTGCACACCAGTATCTCTACTTGCACATCATCATCTGCTCATTTATCACTTCTGTGTTAATCTGCTAAATTGTAACTCTTCCTATGGCCTATTTATTGCCTACCTCCTCATGCCTTTTGCACACACTGTATATAGACTTTCTTTTCTCTACTGTGTCATTGACTTGTTTATTGTGTTATTGGCTTGTTTATTGTTTACTCCATATGTAATTCTGTGTTGTTGTCTGTGTCACACTGCTTTGCTTTATCTTGGCCAGGTCGCAGTTGTAAATGAGAACTTGTTCTCAACTAGCCTACCTGGTTAAATAAAGGTGAAATAAAAAATAAATAAAAAATGTCGAAATAGGACTCGTTTTACTGTGAATGTAGATAATTTTGTACCTGTTTCCTCCAGCATCTTCACAAGGTCCTTTGCTGTTGTTCAGGGATTGATTTGCACTTTTCTCACCAAAATACTTTCATCTCTAGGAGACAGAACACGTTTTCTTCCTGAGCGGTATGTCGGCTGCGTGGTCCCATGGTGTTTATACTGTTTAGTTTGCGCCATCGATTTGGGTAATCCACTCGTTCAACATGCAGAGAAAGGAGTACAAAAATCTACTGGTAAACTTTGTTCAAACAAGTCAAACTACATTTCTATCTAATCCTCAGGTACCATAAAATGTAAATAAACTTTAATATTTCATACGGAAAGCAGTATGTTCAAATGAAAAGTAAAATTCGTAAGCGCAGGACCTCTTCATCGCACACCAACAGAATGATATTGTACCGGAACTCTTTGTATAAAAAAATCAACATTCTTCCTCGATATTTAAGAAACAAGCCTGAAACAATTAACAAAACCTGTTGACATTTAGTGGAAGGAATTGAAATCTGGGAGATGGAACAGCTTTTCATTATAAGAGCCTGTGAGCTCAAGCTTTGTTTTAAACAAGTCAAAATACGTTTCTATTTAATCCTGATACTCTAACATGTAACTAAACT
The DNA here is from genome assembly GCF_034236695.1 of Oncorhynchus nerka. NCBI lineage: Eukaryota > Metazoa > Chordata > Actinopteri > Salmoniformes > Salmonidae > Oncorhynchus > Oncorhynchus nerka. Next base: position 105,868,228 of record NC_088417.1, on the reverse strand, counting down.
ATAGTATTTCATAGAGAAATGTCACGAATCCCGCCGAAAATGGTGCCTCTTCCTGTTCGGGTGCCGCTCGGTGGTCGTCGGCCTACTAGCTGCCACCGATCCCCTTTTCTGTTTCATTTAGTGTTGTCTGATTAGTTGCACCTGTTTCTTGTTTAGGTTTTGGTTTAGGGCTATTTAAACCTGGTAGGCCCGCCGGCTTTTATGCGGGCTTGTTTTCTGTTATTTGGTGTGTGTGATTTATGTGGATGTTATTTTTTCCCGAACCGTTTCGTCCTGTTGTTTTGGACTGGGGCTTTTAGCGCCCGTGTGTGTGGCGTTGACCGACACTGTTGCATTGGGAATAAACTATCCACGTATCTACTACCCTGCTCTCTGAGCCTGACTCCTCCACCCACTACTTCTAGAAGTACTGACAAGAAAGAAGTATGTTCAATAGGAAAATGATATTAGCAGGTGCGTGTCCTCTTCGTCGAGCTCGCATACACACATTTCCAAGACTTTAACAATCCTATTTCTTCCTCGTTTTGGAAGAAACAAGCCTGAAACCTTGAACAAATATTTTAGACTATAGCACTTTCTAATGCACAGTATCTAATATTTTAGACTATAACACTTTCTAATGCACAGTATCTAATATTTTAGACTATAGCATTATCTAATGTAACTTATACTAGAGCAGCATCCAATGTATGTAACTTTATAGACTATAGCAGTAGCTAATGTATCCAATAGTTTAGAACAGAGCAGGATTTATCTGTCTAATGGCTTAAGGAAGTCATGTTTTAGACTAGAGATGGATCTAGTGAAGCTTGTCTAATGGCCAAAGGAAGTCATGTTTTAGACTAGAGATGGATCAAGTAAAGCCTGTCTAAAGGAAGTCATGTTTTAGACTAGAGATGGATCTAGTGAAGCTTGTCTAATGGCCAAAGGAAGTCATGTTTTAGACTAGAGATGGATCTAGTGAAGCTTGTCTAATGGCCAAAGGAAGTCATGTTTTAGACTAGAGATGGATCTAGTGAAGCCTGTCTAATGGCCAAAGGAAGTCATGTTTTAGACCAGAGATGGATCTAGTGAAGCCTCTCTAATGGCCAAAGGAAGTCATGTTTTAGACTAGAGATGGATCTAGTGAAGCCTGTCTAATGGCCAAAGGAAGTCATGTTTTAGACTAGAGTTGGATCTAGTGAAGCCTGTCTAACGGCCAAAGGAAGTCATGAGACCAGAGAAGGATCACGTGCATGATATATAATCTTTCAGCATGGTAATGTTATTAAACTATGCAAGTCAGTTAAGGACATAATCTTATTTTGCAATGACGGCCTACCCCGGCCAAACCCTAAACCATCTAACACTGGGCCAATTGTTCCCCGCCCTATGGGTCTCCCAATCACGGCTGGTTGTGATACAGCCTGTAATCAAAACAGGGTCTATAGTGACGCCTCTAGCACTGAGATAAAGTGCCTTAGATCGCTGAGCCACTCAGGAGATAATGTGTTGTAATACAGAAGAAAAGAGTCTATCGACATGGTAATGTCAATGTGTTGTAATACAGTAGAACAGGGTCTATCACCATGGTAATGTCAATGTGTTGTAATACAGTAGAACAGGGTCTATCACCATGGTAATGTCAATGTGTTGTAATACAGTAGAACAGGGTCTATCGCCATGGTAATGTCAATGTGTTGTAATACAGTAGAACAGGGTCTATCACCATGGTAATGTCAATGTGTTGTAATACAGTAGAACAGGGTCTATCACCATGGTAATGTCAATGTGTTGTAATACAGTAGAACAGGGTCTATCACCATGGTAATGTCAATGTGTTGTAATACAGTAGAACAGGGTCTATCGCCATGGTAATGTCAATGTGTTGTAATACAGTAGAACAGGGTCTATCGCCATGGTAATGTCAATGTGTTGTAATACAGTAGAACAGGATCTATCACCATGGTAATGTTAATGTGTTGTAATACAGTAGAACAGGGTCTATCACCATGGTAATGTTGTAATACAGTAGAACAGGGTCTATCACCATGGTAATGTTAATGTGTTGTAATAGAGTAGAACAGAGTCTATCACCATGGTAATGTTAATGTGTTGTAATACAGTAGAACAGGATTTATCACCATGGTAATGTCAATGTGTTGTAATACAGTAGAACAGGGTATATCACCATGGTAATGTTAATGTGTTGTAATACAGTAGAACAGGGTCTATCGCCATGGTAATGTTGAAATACAGTAGAACAGAGTCTATCACCATGGTAACATTAATGTGTTGTAATACAGCAGGACAGAGTCTATCACCATGGTAATGTTGTCATACAGTAGAACAGGGTCTATCACCATGGTAATGTTAATGTGTTGTAATACAGTAGAACAGGGTCTATCGCCATGGTAATGTCAATGTGTTATAATACAGTATAACAGGGTCTATCACCATGGTAATGTTGTAATACAGTAGAACAGGGTATATTACCATCGTAATATTGTAATACAGTAGAACATGGTATATCACCATGGTAATGTTAATGTGTTGTAATACAGCAGGACAGAGTCTATCACCATGGTAATGTTGTCATACAGTAGAACAGGGTCTATCACCATGGTAATGTTAATGTGTTATAATACAGTATAACAGGGTCTATCACCATGGTAATGTTGTCATACAGTAGAACAGGGTCTATCGCCATGGTAATGCCAATGTGTTGTAATACAGTAGAACAGGGTCTATCACCATGGAAATGTTGTAATAGAGTAGAACAGGGTCTATCACCATGGTAATGTTGTAATACAGTAGAGGAGGGTCTATCACCATGGTAATGTTGGAATACAGTAGAACAGGGTCTATCACCATGGTAATGTTGTAATACAGTAGAACATGGTATATCATCATGGTAATGTTAATGTGTTGTAATTCAGCAGGACAGAGTCTATCACCATGGTAATGTTGTCATACAGTAGAACAGGGTCTATCGCCATGGTAATGCCAATGTGTTGTAATACAGTAGAACAGGGTCTATCACCATGGTAATGTTGTAATACAGTAGAACCGAGCCTATCACCATGGTAATGTTAATCAAAATCAAATCAAATCAAATGTATTTATATAGCCCTTCGTACATCAGCTGATATCTCAAAGTGTTGTACAGAAACCCAGCCTAAAACCCCAAACAGCTAGCAATGCAGGTGTAGAAGCACGGTGGCTAGGAGAAACCTAGAGAGGAACCAGGCTATGTGGGGTGACCAGTCCTCTTCTGGCTGTGCCGGGTGGGGATTGTAACAGAACATGGTCAAGATGTTCAAATGTTCATAAATGACCAGCATGGTCGAATAATAGTAAGGCAGAACAGTTGAAACTGGAGCAGCAGCATGGCCAGGTGGACTGGGGACAGCAAGGAGTCATCATGTCAGGTAGTCCTGTGACATGGTCCTAGGGCTCAGGTCAGTTGAAACTGGAGCAGCAGCATGGCCAGGTGGACTGGGGACAGCAAGGAGTCATCATGTCAGGTAGTCCTGGGGCAAGGTCCTAGGGCTCAGGTCAGTTGAAACTGGAGCAGCAGCATGGCCAGGTGGACTGGGGACAGCAAGGAGTCATCATGTCAGGTAGTCCTGGGGCATGGTCCTAGGGCTCAGGTCCTCCGAGAGAGAGAAAGAAAGAGAGAAGGAGAGAATTAGAGAACGCACACTTAGATTCACACAGGACACCGAATAGGACAGGAGATGTTTTGTAATACAGCGGAACAGAGTCTATCACCATGGTAATATTAATGTGTTGTAATACAGTAGAACAGAGTCTATCACCATGGTAATATTGTAATACAGTAGAACAGGGTCTATCACCATGGTAATGTTGTAATACAGTAGAACAGGGTATATCACCATGGTAATGTGGTAATACAGTAGAATACAGTGGAAATATGAAAAGGACAAATTGAAAATTGCTTTATTATATATATATTTTTTTTTTGTTTTTACATCACAACGTCAACAATGGCCAATATTCTGCACACATGGTCCTTTAGTGTTTCACTAAAACATACTTAGTTGTAAAGGCCTGCAGAACTTCTTCTGACTGCAGCTTGCAGAGGGTTTGCACTCAACAACCACAGCTGGTAGGACACACTGGGAGATCTGTGCTGATCCCTATAGTAGGCTGTGTGTGTTCTGCTCAACGGTCGTGGACAGGGATCAGGGTTCCATGTGGGACACAAACATTGTCCATCTACATGATAAGAAAGTAATGACTCGTCTGTGTGGAGGTGAAGCCAGCTAGTGAAGGTAGGATTAACATAGAGAGAGAGAGAGATACTGCAGTACCCTGAGACAAGGACAGGTCTGAAGCTCTGTAGTGACATAATGTTTAATATTCTATACCCATGTTTACCCCCATGTCCAAACCCCCGCTCTCTCCCTCTGTAGTCCTCTCAGGGGTCACCTTGACATCTGCAGGAACAACACAACCCTATCTGTGTCCCAAAAGGCCCCCCTATTTTCTATGTACTACCCTGGGGCGGCAGGGTAGCCTAGTGGTTAGAGCGTTGGACTAGTAACCGGTTGCAAGTTCAAATCCCCGAGCTGACAAGGTACAAATCTGCCGTTCTGCCCCTGAACAGGCAGTTAACCCACTGTTCCTAGGCCGTCATCGAAAATAAGAATTTGTTCTTTAACTGACTTGCCTAGTTAAATAAAGGTTAAAAAAATAAGTCAAAACTAGTGCACTACATAGTGAAAGGGATGCAACCTCTATGTCTTGGCTCTAACACATTCCTCCCTGGGATTAAAGTGGTGTAATTCCTCCTGCACTGGGATTGTCTTGGTGTTGGAGGGTTGGGAGGGAGGGGGTTGGAAGAGGGGCAGTGGAGGGAGGAGGGACAGTGGAGGGAGGGGGAGAAGGAGGAAGGAGGAGTGTTATAATTTAAATGTGTTGAAATTTAAATGAGAAACTGGGGATCAGGGAGGTTGTCAAGGCTGGTGGGCAGCAATGTTATGGCGTAAATATTGTAGACTGTTCTCTTTGTCTCTCCATCTCTGTCTCCTCTCTTTCATTCTGTCTCTCTCCTACTGTCTCTGTCTCTTCTCTCTCTCCTTCTGTCTCTGTCTCTCTTCTCTCTCTCTCTCCTTCTCTCTCTCTCTCCTTCTGTCTGTCTCTCTTCTCTCTCTCCTTCTGTCTCTGTCTCTCTTCTCTCTCTCCTTCTGTCTCTCTTCTCTCTGTCTCTCTCCTCTCCTCTCCTGGTATTCCCATCAGGTCTGTGTTGGTAATGGGGTACTCCTCTCCTGGTATTCCCATCAGGTCTGTGTTGGTAATGGGGCTACTCCTCTCCTGGTATTCCCCTCAGGTCTGTGTTGGTAATGGGGCTACTCCTCTCCTCTCCTGGTATTCCCCTCAGGTCTGTGTTGGTAATGGGGTAACCCTCTCCAGGTATTCCACCCAGGTCTGTGTTGGTAATGGGGCTACTCCTCTCCTGGTATTCCCCTCAGGTCTGTGTTGGTAATGGGGCTACTCCTCTCCTCTCCTGGTATTCCCCTCAGGTCTGTGTTGGTAATGGGGTACTCCTCTCCTGGTATTCCCCTCAGGTCTGTGTTGGTAATGGGGCTACTCCTCTCCTCTCCTGGTATTCCCCTCAGGTCTGTGTTGGTAATGGGGTACTCCTCTCCTGGTATTCCCATCAGGTCTGTGTTGGTAATGGGGCTACTCCTCTCCTGGTATTCCCATCAGGTCTGTGTTGGTAATGGGGCTACTCCTCTCCTGGTATTCCCATCAGGTCTGTGTTGGTAATGGGGCTACTCCTCTCCTGGTATTCCCCTCAGGTCTGTGTTGGTAATGGGGTACCTCTCTCCTCTCCTGGTATTCCCATCAGGTCTGTGTTGGTAATGGGGCTACTCCTCTCCTGGTATTCCCATCAGGTCTGTGTTGGTAATGGGGCTACTCCTCTCCTGGTATTCCCATCAGGTCTGTGTTGGTAATGGGCTACTCCTCTCCTCTCCTTATATGGATTTTAGTCCAACTCTGCCCCTCACCTTGCTGGCATGAAGTTCTGCGTCAACGCTCATATTTCATGCTCCTGACATTTTTTCATTGATTGCAATTAGAGCCAGAGGGAAATGGAGGGTCTGCTGGTGACTCATCTGGAGGGAGAGGAGGGGAGGAGGAGAGGAGAGGACAGGGGAGAAGAAAAGAGAACGGAAGAGAGGAGGGGCTGTTTATCTCTCTAGACCCAGTCCTCTGTATACACTACAGCGTGTGACTGGAGAGGAGAGTCTGATAATGTGATCTATTGTATTTCCATATCGATAATGATCAGGAGTGTCCTGGTTTCATCATGCAGCTCGTTCTCTCTCTCTTCTAGCCTGGAGGAGAGGAGCCCGTCTTGGTTTGTCACTCTGATATAATCAATACAATGATGTCATTAGCCCCCATCCCCCTTCCCAACCCTTATGATATTGCATCCAACATGGACTGTACATTCCCTATCTTTTTCATAAAATAGCTGCTCAGTTGTTTCTCAGTAAACAACGATCTCATAGGGCTTGTCTTCTTATAGTTTACATTGTTGTTGATATTGGGAGAGAGAGAGAGAGGGAGGGTGGGAGGGAGGAGAGAGAGAGAGGGAGGGAGGGAGGGAGGGAGGGAGGGAGGGAGGGAGGGGGGAGAAAGAAAGAGATGCAACAACTGTATGGTATATTGACTGGCAGGAGGAGGGAGGGAGGGAGGGAGGGAGGGGGAGGGAGGGAGGAGAGAAAGAGAAAGAAAGAAAGAAAGAAAGAAAGAAAGAAAGAAAGAAAGAAAGAAAGAAAGAAAGAAAGAAAGAAAGAAAGAAAGAAAGAAAGAAAGAAAGAAAGAAAGAAAGAGATGCAACAAGTGTATGGTATATTGACTGGCAGGAGGAGGGAGGGAGGGAGGGGGAGAAAGAAAGAGATGCAACAACTGTATGGTATATTGACTGGCAGGAGGGAGGGAGGGAGGGATGCAACAACTGTATGGTATATTGACTGGCAGGAGGAGGGAGGGAGGGAGAGATGCAACAACTGTATGGTATATTGACTGGCAGGAGGAGGGAGGGAGAGATGCAACAACTGTATGGTATATTGACTGGCAGGAGGAGGGAGGGAGGGATGCAACAACTGTATGGTATATTGACTGGCAGGAGGAGGGAGGGAGGGATGCAACAACTGTATGGTATATTGACTGGCAGGAGGAGGGAGGGAGAGATGCAACAACTGTATGGTATATTGACTGGCAGGAGGAGGGAGGGAGAGATGCAACAACTGTATGGTATATTGACTGGCAGGAGGAGGGAGGGAGAGATGCAACAACTGTATGGTATATTGACTGGCAGGAGGAGGAGGGAGAGATGCAACAACTGTATGGTATATTGACTGGCAGGAGGAGGAGGGAGAGATGCAACAACTGTATGGTATATTGACTGGCAGGAGGAGGAGGGAGAGATGCAACAACTGTATGGTATATTGACTGGCAGGAGGAGGGAGAAAGAGATGCAACAACTGTATGGTATATTGACTGGCAGGAGGAGGAGGGAGAGATGCAACAACTGTATGGTATATTGACTGGCAGGAGGAGGAGGGAGAGATGCAACAACTGTATGGTATATTGACTGGCAGGAGGAGGGAGAGATGCAACAACTGTATGGTATATTGACTGGCAGGAGGAGGAGGGAGGGATGCAACAACTGTATGGTATATTGACTGGCAGGAGGAGGGAGGGAGGGAGGGAGGGATGCAACAACTGTATGGTATATTGACTGGCAGGAGGAGGGAGGGAGAGATGCAACAACTGTATGGTATATTGACTGGCAGGAGGAGGGAGGGAGGGATGCAACAACTGTATGGTATATTGACTGGCAGGAGGAGGGAGGGAGGGATGCAACAACTGTATGGTATATTGACTGGCAGGAGGAGGGAGGGAGAGATGCAACAACTGTATGGTATATTGACTGGCAGGAGGAGGGAGGGAGAGATGCAACAACTGTATGGTATATTGACTGGCAGGAGGAGGAGGGAGAGATGCAACAACTGTATGGTATATTGACTGGCAGGAGGAGGAGGGAGAGATGCAACAACTGTATGGTATATTGACTGGCAGGAGGAGGAGGGAGAGATGCAACAACTGTATGGTATATTGACTGGCAGGAGGAGGGAGAAAGAGATGCAACAACTGTATGGTATATTGACTGGCAGGAGGAGGAGGGAGAGATGCAACAACTGTATGGTATATTGACTGGCAGGAGGAGGAGGGAGAGATGCAACAACTGTATGGTATATTGACTGGCAGGAGGAGGGAGAGATGCAACAACTGTATGGTATATTGACTGGCAGGAGGAGGAGGGAGGGATGCAACAACTGTATGGTATATTGACTGGCAGGAGGAGGAGGGAGGGATGCAACAACTGTATGGTATATTGACTGGCAGGAGGAGGGAGGGAGGGAGGGAGGGATGCAACAACTGTATGGTATATTGACTGGCAGGAGGAGGGAGGGAGGGATGCAACAACTGTATGGTATATTGACTGGCAGGAGGAGGGAGAGATGCAACAACTGTATGGTATATTGACTGGCAGGAGGAGGAGGGAGGGATGCAACAACTGTATGGTATATTGACTGGCAGGAGGAGGGAGGGAGAGATGCAAAAACTGTATGGTATATTGACTGGCAGGAGGAGGGAGGGAGGGATGCAACAACTGTATGGTATATTGACTGGCAGGAGGAGGGAGGGAGAGATGCAACAAGGGAGGAGGGAGGGAGGGATGCAACAATGGTATATTGACTGGCAGGAGGAGGGAGGGAGGGATGCAACAACTGTATGGTATATTGACTGGCAGGAGGAGGGAGAGATGCAACAACTGTATGGTATATTGACTGGCAGGAGGAGGAGGGAGAGATGCAACAACTGTATGGTATATTGACTGGCAGGAGGGAGGGATGCAACAACTGTATGGTATATTGACTGGCAGGAGGGAGGGATGCAACAACTGTATGGTATATTGACTGGCAGGAGGAGGGAGGGATGCAACAACTGTATGGTATATTGACTGGCAGGAGGAGGGAGGGAGGGAGGGATGCAACAACTGTATGGTATATTGACTGGCAGGAGGAGGGAGGGATGCAACAACTGTATGGTATATTGACTGGCAGGAGGAGGGAGGGATGCAACAACTGTATGGTATATTGACTGGCAGGAGGAGGGAGGGAGGGATGCAACAACTGTATGGTATATTGACTGGCAGGAGGAGGAGGGAGGGATGCAACAACTGTATGGTATATTGACTGGCAGGAGGAGGGAGAGATGCAACAACTGTATGGTATATTGACTGGCAGGAGGAGGGAGGGATGCAACAACTGTATGGTATATTGACTGGCAGGAGGAGGGAGGGAGGGAGGGATGCAACAACTGTATGGTATATTGACTGGCAGGAGGAGAAAGAAAGAGATGCAACAACTGTATGGTATATTGACTGGCAGGAGGGAGGGATGCAAGAACTGTATGGTATATTGACTGGCAGGAGGGAGAGATGCAACAACTGTATGGTATATTGACTGGCAGGAGGGAGGGATGCAACAACTGTATGGTATATTGACTGGCAGGAGGAGGGAGGGAGGGATGCAACAACTGTATGGTATATTGACTGGCAGGAGGGCAGGAGGGAGGGATGCAACAACTGTATGGTATATTGACTGGCAGGAGGAGGGAGGGGGAGGGGGAGGGAGGGAGGGGGAGGGGGTATATTTACATCATTATTAAAACATGTTGTATTTCATTTTAACAGACTAGAAAGTTAAAAACAAGCCCCCCTACCTCCTCGCTGCCAGAAAGTTAAAAACAAGCCCCCCCTACCTCCTCGCTGCCAGAAAGTTAAAAACAAGCCCCCCTACCTCCTCGTTGCCAGATTCCACCCTGACTCTTTTTGCATGTCACCTAACTTCGTGAACCCGGTTCTCACAAGCCTGGTCCGCAAGTTCAGCAATCTGGTCTAGATGAGTGGATTTTTCCATTACCCATACTCCTGGCCATGAAAGGTCTCTGTGAACAGATAGCGTTCGTTCAGGCCCAAAGCCTCACTTCAACGTCTAATTCATGTTTTACTGGTGAACACCTCTACAAAGACATATCCCACTGGGTACAGAGGTCACTTCAACGTCTAATTCACATTTTACTGGTGAACACCTCTACGAAGACATATCCCACTGGGTACAGAGGTCACTTCAACGTCTAATTCATGTTTTACTGGTGAACACCTCCACGAAGACATATCCCACTGGGTACCGAGGTCACTTCAAAGTCTGAGTAATCTTTTACCGGTAAACACCTCTATGAAGACATATCCCTATTTTGATACCCAATCGCTAGTCACTTGAAATGGATCACTAGTCACTTTAAATTATTCCACTTTAAAAACGTGTACATTTCTTACATTACTCAACGTAGTGATGGATGGCATACCCACCTGCTCCGTATGCAACAGGATCAAAGCCTATCATGTCAAAGGTCCCCAGCTCTCCTCAGAACAGCCCAGGCCATGTCTATCCAGTATACTCCCTACTGGTACAAAAGGTATTTGTGCAGCTTGTAAACGAAAAGCTGTCACTCTGGACTCATGTCAAACAGCCCTTGGTCACACTCATGCAAAGGGAGATGTAAACACTGCTGAACATGTCCAGTGTTGGCCAGGCCAAAATACAGCCACCAGTAACCGCTAGGTGATAGATCAAATCAAATCAAATGTATTTATATAGCCCTTCGTACATCAGCTGATATCTCAAAGTGCTGTACAGAAACCCAGCCTAAAACCCCAAACAGCAAGCAATGCAGGTGTAGAGCACGGTGGCTAGGAAAAACTCCCTGGAAAGGCCAAAACCTAGGAAGAAACCTAGAGAGGAACCAGGCTAGGTGGGGTGGCCAGTCCTTTTCTGGCTGTGCCGGGTGGAGATTACAACAGAACATGGCCAAGATGTTCAAATGTTCATAAATGACCAGCATGGTCCAATAATAATAATGAGGCAGAACAGTTGAAACTGGAGCAGCAGCACGGCCAGGTGGACTGGGGACAGCAAGGAGTCATCATGTCAGGTAGTCCTGAGGCATGGTCCTAGGGCTCAGGTCCTCCGAGAGAGAGAAAGAAAGAGAGAAAGAGAGAATTAGAGAGAGCACACTTAAATTCACACAGGACACTGAATAGGACAGGAGAAGTACTCCAGATATAACAAACTGACCTTAGCCCCCCGACACATAAACTACTGCAGCATAAATACTGGAGGCTGAGACAGGAGGGGTCAAGAGACACTGTGGCCCCATCCGAGGACACCCCCGGACAGGGCCAAACAGGAAGGATATAACCCCACCCACTTTGCCAAAGCACAGCCCCCACACCACTAGAGGGATATCTTCAACCACCAACTTACCATCCTGAGACAAGGCTGAGTATAGCCCACAAAGATCTCCGCCACGGCACAACCCAAGGGGGGGGCGCCAACCCAGACAGGATGGTCACATCAGTGACTCAATCCACTCAGGTGACGCACCCCTCCCAGGGACGGTATGAAAGACCCCCGGTAAGCCAGTGACTCAGCCCCTGTAATAGGGTCAGAGGCAGAGACAGCAAAGGCGGTTCGTTGCTCCAGAGCCTTTCCGTTCACCTTCCCACTCCTGGGCCAGACTACACTCAATCATATGACCCACTGAAGAGATGAGTCTTCAGTAGACTTAAAGGTTGAGACCGAGTTTGCGTCTCTGACATGGGTAGGCAGACCGTTCCATAAAAATGGAGCTCTACAGGAGAAAGCCCTGCCTCCAGCTGTTTGCTTAGAAATTCTAGGGACAATTAGGAGGCCTGTGTCTTGTGACCGTAGCGTACGTGTAGGTATGTACGGCAGGACCAAATCAGAGAGATAGGTAGGAGCAAGCCCATGTAATGCTTTGTAGGTTAGCAGTAAAACCTTGAAATCAGCCCTTGCTTTGACAGGAACCCAGTGTAGGGAGGCTAGCACTGGAGTAATATGATAAAACATTTTGGTTCTAGTCAGGATTCTAGCAGCCGTATTTAGCACTAACTGAAGTTTATTTAGTGCTTTATCCGGGTAGCTGGAAAGTAGAGCATTGCAGTAGTTTACTAACCTAGAAGTGACAAAAGCATGGATTAATTTTTCTGCATCATTTTTGGACAGAAAGTTTCTGATTTTTGCAATGTTACGTAGATGGAAAAAAGCTGTCCTCGAAATGGTCTTGATATGTTCTTCAGAAGAGAGATCAGGGTCCAGAGTAACGCCGAGGTCCTTCACAGTTTTATTTGAGACGACTGTACAACCATTAAGATTAATTGTCAGATTCAACAGAAGATCTCTTTGTTTCTTGGGACCTAGAACAAGCATCTCTGTTTTGTCCGAGTTTAAAAGTAGAAAGTTTGCAGCCATCCACTACCTTATGTCTGAAACACATGCTTCTAGCGAGGGCAATTTTGGGGCTTCACCATGTTTCATTGAAATGTACAGCTGTGTGTCATCTGCATAGCAGTGAAAGGTAACATTATGTTTTCGAATGACATCCCTAAGAGGTAAAATATATAGTGAAAACAATAGTGGTCCTAAAACGGAACCTTGAGACACACATCAATGTACAGTCGATTTGTCAGAGGACAAACCATTCAGAGAGACTAAACGATATCTTTCCGACAGATAAGACCTAAACCAGGCCAGAACTTGTCCGTGTAGACCAATTTGGGGTTCCAATCTCTCCAAAAGAATATGGTGATCGATGGTATCAAAAGCAGCACAAAGGTCTAGGAGCACGAGGACAGATGCAGAGCCTCGGTCTGATGCCATTAAAAGGTAATTTACCACCTTCACAAGTGCAGTCTCAGTGCTATGATGGGGTCTAAAACCAGACTGAAGCATTTCGTATACATTGTTTGTCTTCAGGAAGGCAATGAGTTGCTGCGCAACAGCCTTTTCTAAAAAAATTGAGAGGAATTGAAGATTCGATATAGGCCGATAGTTTTTTATATTTTCTGGGTCAAGGTTTGGCTTTTCAAGAGAGGCTGTATTACTGCCACTTTTAGTGAGTTTGGTACACATCCGGTGGATAGAGAGCCATTTATTATGTTCAACATAGGAGGGCCAAGCACAGGAAGCAGCTCTTTCAGTAGTTAAGTTGGAATAGGGTCCAGTATGCAGTTTAGAGGCCATGATTATTTTCATCATTGTGTCAAGAGATATAGTACTTGAGCATCTCTCTTGATCCTAGGTCCTGGAAGAGTTGTGCAGACTCAGGACAACAGAGCTTTGAAGGAATACGCAGATTTAAAGAGGAGTCCGTAATTTGCTTTCTAATAATCATGATCTTTTCCTCAAAGAAGTTCATGAATTTATCACTGCTAAAGTGAAAGCCATCCTCTCTTGGGGAATGCTGCTTTTTAGTTAGCTTTGCGACAGTATCACAAAGGAATTTCGGATTGTTCTTATTTTCCTCAATTAAGTTAGAAAAATAGGATGATCGAGCAGCAGTAAGGGCTCTTCGGTACTGCACGGTACTGTCTTTCCAAGCTAGTCGGAAGACTTCCAGTTTGGTGTGGCGCCATTTCAGTTCCAATTTTCTGGAAGCTTGCTTCAGAGCTCGGGTATTTTCTGTGTACCAGGGAGCTAGTTTCTTATGAGAAATGTTTTTAGTTTTTAGGGGTGCAACTGCATCTAGGGTATTGCGCAAGGTTAAATTGAGTTCCTCAGTTAGGTGGTTAACTGATTTTTGTCCTCTGGCGTCCTTGGGTAGACAGAGGGAATCTGGAAGGACATCAAGGAATCTTTGTGTTGTCTGTGAATTTATAGCACGACTTTTGATGCTCCTTGGTTGGGGTCTGAGCAGATTATTTGTTGCAATTGCAAACGTAATAAAATGGTGGTCCGATAGTCTAGGATTAAGAGGAAAAACATTAAGATCCACAACATTTATTCCATGGGACACAACTAGGTCCAGAGTATGACTGTGACAGTGAGTGGGTCCAGAGACATGTTGGACAAAACCCACTCAGTCGATGATGGCTCCGAAAGCCTTTTGGAGTGGGTCTGTGGACTTTTCCATGTGAATATTAATGTCACCAAAGATTAGAATATTATCTGCAATGACTACAAGGTCCGATTGGAATTCAGGGAACTCAATGAGGAACGCTGTATATGGCCCAGGAGGCCTGTAAACAGTAGCTATAAAAAGTGATTGAGTAGGCTGCATAGATTTCATGACTAGAAGCTCAAAAGACGAAAACGTCATTTTTTTTGTGTAAATTGAAATTTGCTATCATAAATGGTAGCAACACCTCCGCCTTTGCGGGATGCACGGGGGATATGGTCACTAGTGTAGCCAGGAGGTGAGGCCTCATTTAACACAGTAAATTCATCAGGCTTAAGCCATGTTTCAGTCAGGCCAATCACATCAAGATTATGATCAGTGATTAGTTCATTGACTATAATTGCCTTTGAAGTAAGGGATCTAAACATTAGCTAGCCCTATTTTGAGATGTCAGGTATCAAAATCTCTTTCAATAATGACAGGAATGGAGGAGGTCTTTATCCTAGTGAGATTGCTAAGGCGAACACCGCCATGTTTAGTTTTGCCCAACCTAGGTCGAGGCACAGACATGGTTCTCAATGGTGATAGCTAGTGGCAGACTCCACTATGCCGGCAGGCTGGCTAACAGCCTGCTGCCTGGCCTGCACCCTATTTCATTGTGGAGCTAGAGGGGTTAGAGCCCTGTCTATGTTGGTAGATGAGATGAGAGCACCCCTCCAGCTAAGATGGAGTCCGTCACTCCTCAGCAGGTCAGGCTTGGTCCTTTTTGTGGGTGAGTCCCAGAAAGAGGGCCAATTATCTACAAATTCTATCTTTTGGGAGGGGCAAAAAACAGTTTTCAACCAGCGATTGAGTTGTGAGACTGCTGTAGAGCTCATCCCTCCCCCTAACTGATGATGAGATGAGACTCCACAGATGAGACTCTGTGGAGGATCCACCAGACCACTATTCTCTGTAGATGTTTGATGAGACTCTCTGTGGGGGATCCACTAGACCAGTAATCTCTGTAGATGTTTGATGAGACTCTGTGGAGGATCAACCAGACCAGTAATCTCTGTAGTTGTTTGATGAGACTCTGTGGAGGATCCACCAGACCAGTAATCTCTTTAGTTGTTTGATGAGACTCTGTGGAGGATCAACCAGACCAGTAATCTCTGTAGTTGTTTGATGAGACTCTGTGGTAGATCCACCAGACCAGTAATTGTTGTCACTGTAGAGATCTACTAGTCCCTCTACATCTCTAGTCCCTCTACATCTACTAGCTCATCTACATCTACTAGCTCCTCGACATCTAGTAGATCGTCTACATCTACTAGTCCCTCTACATCTACTAGCTCCTCAACATCTACTAGCTCCTCTACATCTACTAGGTCCTCTACATCTACTAGTCCCTCTACATCTACTAGCTCCTCTACATCTACTAGTCCCTCTACATCTAGTAGATCGTCTACATCTACTAGTCCCTCTACATCTACTAGCTCCTCTACATCTACTAGTCCCTCTACATCTACTAGCTCCTCTACATCTACTAGTCCCTCTACATCTAGTAGATCGTCTACATCTACTAGCTCCTCTACATCTACTAGGTCCTCTACATCTACTAGCTCCTCTACATCTACTAGCTCATCTACATCTACTAGCTCCTCGACATCTAGTAGATCGTCTACATCTACTAGTCCCTCAACATCTACTAGGTCCTCTACATCTACTAGGTCCTCTACATCTACTAGCTCCTCTACATCTACTAGGTCCTCTACATCTACTAGTCCCTCTACATCTACTAGTCCCTCAACATCTACTAGCTCCTCTACATCTACTAGGTCCTCTACATCTACTAGCTCCTCTACATCTACTAGGTCCTCTAAATCTACTAGTCCCTCTACATCTACTAGCTCCTCTACATCTACTAGCTCCTTTACATCTACTAGTCCCTCTACATCTACTAGCTCCTCTACATCTACTAGTCCCTCTTCATCTACTAGTCCCTCTACATGTACTAGCTCCTCTACATCTACTAGTCCCTCTTCATCTACTAGTCCCTCTACATGTACTAGCTCCTCTACATCTACGAGCTCCTCTACATCTACTAGGTCCTCTACATCTACTAGCTCCTCTACATCTACTAGTCCCTCTACATCTACTAGCTCCTCTACATCTACTAGTCCCTCTACATCTACTAGTCCCTCTACATATACTAGCTCCTCTACATCTACTAGTCCCTCTAAGTCGCTCTGGATAAGAGCGTCTGCTAAATGACTTAAATGTAAATGTACATCTACTAGTCCCTCTACATGTACTAGCTCCTCTACATCTACTAGCTCCTCTACATCTACTAGTCCCTCTACATGTACTAGCTCCTCTACATCTACAGCGGTCGGGGTATAAGCTCAAAACCTTTAAAGGGAAAACCACTGCATTGCTGTCTCTTCTCCATTTTTGCTGAAAGAGACCACTCTAAAAGCCTCCACAAAAAGACATGAAAAGGAAAGCAAGAAACCCAACAGAGGAAACTCCCCCTGTGATGCATGATCAGACCCATTATAATCAGACCCATTACGATCAGACCCATTATGATCAGACCCATTATAATCAGACCCATTTTAATAAGACCCATTATAATCAGACCCATTATAATCAGACCCATTATGATCAGACCCATTATAATCAGACCCATTATAATCAGACCCATTATGATCAGACCCATTATAATCAGACCCATTATAATCAGACCCATTATGATCAGATCCATTATAATAAGACCCATTTTAATAAGACCCATTATAATCAGACCCATTATAATCAGACCCATTATAATCTGACCCATTATGATCAGACCCATTATGATCAGACCCATTACGATCCCGACCCATTACGATCAGACCCATTACGATCAGACCCAT
This sequence comes from Oncorhynchus nerka, assembly GCF_034236695.1. NCBI lineage: Eukaryota > Metazoa > Chordata > Actinopteri > Salmoniformes > Salmonidae > Oncorhynchus > Oncorhynchus nerka. Next base: position 105,851,261 of record NC_088417.1, on the reverse strand, counting down.
TATAATCAGATCCATTATGATCAGACCCATTATGATCAGACCCATTACGATCAGACCCATTACGATCAGACCCATTACGATCAGACCCATTAAGATCAGACCCATTATGATCAGACCCATTATAAACAGACCCATTACGATCAGACCCATTATGATCAGACCCATTATAATCAGACCCATTATAATCAGACCCATTATGATCAGACTCATTATAATCAGACCCATTACAATCAGACCCATTACGATCAGACCCATTATGATCAGAACCATTATGATCAGACCCATTATAAACAGACCCATTACAATCAGACCCATTATGATCAGAACCATTATGATCAGACCCATTATGATCAGAACCATTATGATCAGACCCATTATAAACAGACCCATTATGATCAGACCCATTATGATCAGACCCATTATAATCAGACCCATTATAATCAGACCCATTATGATCAGATCCATTATAATAAGACCCATTTTAATCAGACCCATTATAATCAGACCCATTATAATCAGACCCATTATGATCAGACCCATTACGATCCCGACCCATTACGATCAGACCCATTATGATCAGACCCATTATGATCAGATCCATTATGATCAGACCCATTACGATCAGACCCATTATGATCAGACCCATTACGATCCCGACCCATTACGATCAGACCCATTACGATCAGACCCATTACAATCAGATCCATTATGATCAGACCCATTACGATCAGACCCATTACGATCAGACCCATTACGATCAGACCCATTACGATCAGACCCATTAAGATCAGACCCATTATGATTAGACCCATTATAATCAGACCCATTACGATCAGACTCATTATAATCAGACCCATTACAATCAGACCCATTACGATCAGACCCATTATGATCAGAACCATTATGATCAGACCCATTATAAACAGACCCATTACGATCAGACCCATTATGATCAGAACCATTATGATCAGACCCATTATAAACAGACCCATTATAATCAGACCCATTACGATTAGACCCATTATAATCAGACCCATTACGATCAGCAGGTAGAGACACTGGTGTGCAAAAGAGCAGAAAAGTAAATAAATAAAAATGTATTTTTACCGATTGGACTATGTACAGCTGCAGCGATCGGTTAGCTGCTCAGTGAGCAGATGTTTGAATTTGGTGATGGAGATAAAAGTCTCCAACTTCAGTGATTTTTGAAATTCGTTCCGGTCACAGGCAGCAGAGAACTGTAAGGAAAGGTGGCCAATTGAGGTGTTGGCTTTAGGGATGATCAGTGAGATGCACCTGCTGGAGCACCTGCTGCTACGGGTCGGTGTTACGGGTCGGTGTTACCATCATGACCAGTGAACTGAGATAAGGCGGAGCTTTACCTAGCATGGACTTGTAGATGACCTGGAGCCAGTGGGTCTGGCGACGATTATGTAGCGAGGGCCAGCCGACTAGAGCATACAGGTCGCAGTGGTGAGTGGTATTAGGTGCTTTAGTAACAATACGGAAGGCACTGTGATAAACTGCATCCAGTTTGCTGAGTAGAGTATTGGAAGCTATTTTGTAGATGACATCGCCGAAGTCGAGGATCGGTAGGATAGTTTGATTTTAGATTGGAGATGTTGGATGCCACGGAAGGAGAGTTTACAGTCTAGCCAGACACCTAGGTACTTATAGATGTCCACATATTCTAGGTCAGAACCATCCAGGGTGGTGATGCTAGTCGGGCGTGCAGGCAGCGAACGGTTGAAAAGCATGCATTTGGTTTTACTAGCGTTTAAGAGCAGTTGGAGGCCACGGAAGGAGTGTTGTACGGCATTGAAGCTCGTTTGGAGGTTAGATAGCACAGTGTCCAAGGAAGTGCCAGAAGTATACAGAATGGTGTCGTCTGCGTAAAGGTGGATCAGGGAATCGCCCGCAGCAAGAGCAACATCATTTATATATACAGAGAAAAGAGTTGGCCCGAGAATTGAACCCTGTGGCACCCCCATAGAGACTGCCAGAGGACCGGACAACATGCCCTCCAATGTGACACACTGAACTCTGTCTGCAATGTAGGTGGTGAACCAGGCAAGGCAGTCATTAGAAAAACCGAGGCTACTGAGTCTGCCGATAAGAAAGAGTCGAAAACCTTGGCCAGGTCGATGAAGACGGCTGCACAGTACTGTCTTTTATCGATGGTGGTTATGATATCGTTTAGTACCTTGAGCTTGGCTGAGGTGCACCCGTGACCGGCTAGGAAACCAGATTGTACAGAGGAGAAGGTACGGTGGGATTCGAGATGGTCAGTGATCTGTTTGTTGACTTGGCTTTCGAAGACCTTAGATAGGCAGGGCAGGATGGATATAGGGCTGTCACAGTTTGGGTCCAGGGTGTCTCCCCCTTTGAAGAGGGGGATGACTGCGGCAGCTTTCCAATCCTTGGGGATCTCAGACGATAGGAAAGAGAGGTTGAACAGGCTGGTAAAAGGGGTTGGTACAATGGCGGCGGATAGTTTCAGAAATAGAAGGTCCAGATTGTCAAGCCCAGCTGATTTGTGCGGGTCCAGGTTTTGCAGCTCTTTAAGAACATCTGCGATCTGAATTTGGGTAAAGGAGAAGCTGGGGAGGCTTGTGTGAGTAACTGCGGGGGGGGGCTGTTGGCCAAGGATGGAGTAGCCAGGAGGAAGGCATGGCCAGCCGTTGGGAAATGCTTGTTGAAGTTTTCAATTAACATGGATTTATCAATGGTGACCGTGTTACCTAGCCTCGGTGCAGTGGGCAGCTGGGAAGAGGTGCTCTTGTTCTCCATGGACTTTACAGTGTCCCAGAACTTTTTGGAGTTAGAGCTACAGGATGCAAATTTCTGCTTGAAAAGCTGGCCTTTGCTTTCCTGACTGACTGCGTGTATTGGTTCCTGACTTCTCTGAACGGTTGCATTTCGCGGGGACTATTCGATGCTATTGCAGTCCGTCACAGGATGTTTTTGTGCTGGTCGAGGGCAGTCAGGAACCAAGGTCTATATCTGTTCTTAGTTCTGCATTTTTTGAACGGAGCATGCTTATCTAAAATGGTGAGGAAGTTACTTTTAAAGAATAACCAGGCATTGAGGTCAATATCCTTCCATGATACCCGGGCCAGGTCGATTAGAAAGGCCTGCTCGCAGAAGTGTTTTAGGGAGCGTTTGACAGTGATGAGGTGTGGTCGTTTGACTGCGGACCCGTAGCGGATACAGGCAATGAGGCAGTGATCGCTGAGATCCTGGTTGAAGACAGCGGAGGTGTATTTGGATGGCCAGTTGGTCAGGATAACGTCTATGAGGGTGCTCTTGTTTACAGATTTAGGGTTGTACCTGGTGGGTTCCTTGATGATTTGTGTGAGATTGAGGGCATCTAGCTTAGATTGTAGGACTGCCGGGTGTTAAGCATATCCCAGTTTACGTCACCTAACAGAACAAACTTTGAAGCTAGATGGGGGGTGATCAATTCACAAATGGTGTCCAGGGCACAGCTGGGAGCTGAGGGGGGTCGGTAGCAGGCGGCAACAGTGAGAGACTTATTTCTAGAGAGAGTCATTTTGAAAATTAGTAGTTCGAACTGTTTGGGTATGGACCCGAAAGTATGACATTACTTTGTAGGCTATCTCTGCAGTAGACTGCAACTCCTCCCCCTTTGGCAGTTCTATCTTGACGGAAAATTTTATAGTTGGGTATGGAAATCTCAGAATTGTTGGTGTCCTTCCTAAACCAGGATTCAGACACGGCAAGGACATCGGGGTTGGCAGAGTGTGCTAAAGCAGTGAGTAAAACAAACTTAGGGAGGAGGCTTCTGATGTTGACATGCATGAAACCAATGCTTTTTCGATCACAGAAGTCAACATATGAGGGTGCCTGGGGACATGCAGGGCCTGGGTTTACCTCCACATCACCCGCGGAACAGAGGAGGAGTAGTATGGGATGCGGATAAAGGCTATCAAAACTGGTCGCCTAGAGCGTTGGGGACAAATAAATACAAGGAAATAAAAGGAGCAGATTTCTGGGCATGGTAGAGTATATTCAGGGCATAATGCGCAGACAGGGGTATGGTGGGGGGCGGGTACAGCGGAGGTAAGCCCAGGCACTGGGTGATGATAAGAGAGGTTGTATCTCTGGACATGCTGGTTGTAATGGGTGAGGTCACCGCATGTGTGGGAGGTGGGACAAAGGAGGTATCAGAGGTGTGAGGAGTGGAACTAGGGGCTCCATTGTAAACTAAAACAATGATAACTAACCTGAACAACAGTATACAAGGCATATTGACATTTGAGAGAGACATACAGCGAGGCATACAGTAATCGCAGGTGTTGATTTGGAGATAAAACAACAGGTGAGACAACAATAGCTAATCAGCTAACACAACAACAGCAGGTAAAATGGCGATGACTAGGCAGAGAGGGTCGGATTAACTACACACAGACCCTGAGTTCGCGGCTGGGGCCGACAGATAAAACATAAACAAGCAGAATGGAGTACCGTGATTAATGGACAGTCCAGCAGGCATCAGCTATGTAGCCAAGTGATCAGAGTCCAGGGGGCAGCAGTAGATGGAACAGGGAACCCGCCACTACGCTAGCAGGCGACAAGGCGTTTTACGTTAGTAACCCTCAGACGGAGGCCGGTTGAATGGCCTGCCACATGGTCATTCAGACTCCAACCCCTCCCCCCCTGCCACATGGTCATTCAGACTCCAAACCCCCCCTGCCACATGGTCATTCAGACTCCATGCCCCCCCTCCTCCAACATGCCCATTCAGACTCCATGCCCCCCCTCCTCCAACATGCCCATTCAGACTCCATGCCCCCCCTCCTCCAACATGCCCATTCAGACTCCATGCCCCCCCTCCAACATGCCCATTCAGACTCCATGCCCCCCTCCTCCAACATGCCCATTCAGACTCCATGCCCCCCTCCTCCAACATGCCCATTCAGACTCCATTACCCCCCTCCAACATGCCCATTCAGACTCCATGCCCCCCTCCTCCAACATGCCCATTCAGACTCCATGCCCCCCCCTCCAACATGCCCATTCAGACTCCATGCCCCCTCCTCCTCCAACATGCCCATTCAGACTCCATGCCTCCCCCTCCTCCAACATGCCCATTCAGACTCCATGCCCCCCTCCTCCAACATGCCCATTCAGACTCCATGCCCCCCTCCAACATGCCCATTCAGACTCCATGCCCCCTCCTCCAACATGCCCATTCAGACTCCATGCCCCCCTCCAACATGCCCATTCAGACTCCATGCCCCCCCTCCTCCAACATGCCCATTCAGACTCCATCCCCCTCCAACATGCCCATTCAGACTCCATGCCCCCCTCCAACATGCCCATTCAGACTCCATGCCCCCCTCCAACATGCCAATTCAGACTCCATGTCCCCGCCCTCCAACATGCCCATTCAGACTCCATGCCTCCTCTGACCAACTTTATCAAAACCCACTGAGGTCTTGACTGTTCTGATAAACTTCACTCCATCTGGAAGATACATTGTACAGTGAACCTGACTGGGACCAGGGTTGTGTAGGTTCCTTTCTAAATGTAATCCGTTACTAGTTACCTGTCCAACAATGTCATCAGCAAAGTAACTTTTGGATTACCCAAACTCAGTAATGTAATCTGATTACATTCAGTTACTTTTAGATTACTTTCCCTTTAAGAGGACATCTATTGCAGGATAAATCAATGTTAAAGTTTACATTTACATTTAAGTCATTTAGCAGACGCTCTTATCCAGAGCGACTTACAAATTGGTGCGTTCACCTTATGACATCCAGTGGAACGGCCACTTTACAATAGTGCATCTAAATCTTTTAAGGGGGGTGAGAAGGATTACTTTATCCTATCCTAGGTATTCCTTAAAGAGGTGGGGTTTCAGGTGTCTCCGGAAGGTGGTGATTGACTCCGCTGTCCTGGCGTCGTGAGGGAGTTTGTTCCACCATTGGGGGGCCAGAGCAGCGAACAGTTTTGACTGGGCTGAGCGGGAACTGTACTTCCTCAGTGGTAGGGAGGCGAGCAGGCCAGAGGTGGATGAACGCAGTGCCCTTGTTTGGGTGTAGGGCCTGATCAGAGCCTGGAGGTACTGAGGTGCCGTTCCCCTCACAGCTCCGTAGGCAAGCACCATGGTCTTGTAGCGGATGCGAGCTTCAACTGGAAGCCAGTGGAGGGAGCGGAGGAGCGGGTTTACATAGCTGGCCATATATGGATGTTAAAATTTACTTTATGTGTTGGTAATGTAGGCTTTTTCTAACCAATCACTTTCTAATGCATTATAATAATATGATTAAATTATATATTTTAGCCCCACTTGTATTCAATAGGCTGGGATCCACACTATGCAGCTGTTATTCTATAGGCTGGGATCCACACTATACAGCTGCTATTCTATAGGCTGGGATCAACACTATACAGCTGCTATTCTATAGGCTGGGATCCACACTATGCAGCTGTTATTCTATAGGCTGGTATCCACACTATGCAGCTGTTATTCTATAGGCTGGGATCCACACTGTTATTCTATAGGCTGGGATCCACACTATGCAGCTGCTATTCTATAGGCTGGGATCCTCACTATGCAGCTGTTATTCTATAGGCTGGGATCCACACTATGCAGCTGTTATTCTATAGGCTGGGATCCACACTATACAGCTGTTATTCTATAGGCTGGGATCCACACTATACAGCTGTTATTCTATAGGCTGGGATCCACACTATGCAGCTGTTATTCTATAGGCTGGGATCCACACTATGCAGCTGTTATTCTATAGGCTGGGATCCACACTATGCAGCTGTTATTCTATAGGCTGGGATCCACACCATGCAGCTGTTATTCTATAGGCTGGGATCCACACCATGCAGCTGTTATTCTATAGGATGGGATCCACACTATGCAGTTGTTATTCTATAGGATGGGATCCACACTATGCATCTATAAGTACCTAGGTGTCTGGCTAGACTGTAAACTCTCCTTCCAGACTCATATCAAACATCTCCAATCTAAAATCAAATCTAGAGTCGGCTTTCTATTCCGCAACAAAGCCTCCTTCACTCACGCCGCCAAACTTACCCTAGTAAAACTGACTATCCTACCGATCCTCAACTTCGTCGATGTCATCTACAAAATAGCCTCCAATACTCTACTCAGCAAACTGGATGCAGTTTATCACAGTGAATCAAATCAAATCAAAACAAATTTATTTATATAGCCCTTCGTACATCAGCTGATATCTCAAAGTGCTGTACAGAAACCCAGCCTAAAACCCCAAACAGCAAACAATGCAGGTGTAAAAGCACGGTGGCTAGGAAAAACTCCCTAGAAAGGCCAAAACCTAGGAAGAAACCTAGAGAGGAACCAGGCTATGTGGGGTGGCCAGTCCTCTTCTGGCTGTGCCGGGTAGAGATTATAACAGAACATGACCAAGATGTTCAAATGTTCATAAATGACCAGCATGGTCGAATAATAATAAGGCAGAACAGTCAGGTGGACTGGGGACAGCAAGGAGTCATCATGTCAGGTAGTCCTGGGGCACGGTCCTAGGGCTCAGGTCCTCCGAGAGAGAGAAAGAAAGAGAGAATTAGAGAGAGCATATGTGGGGTGGCCAGTCCTCTTCTGGCTGTGCCGGGTGGAGATTATAACAGAACGTGGCCAAGATGTTCAAATGTTCATAAATGACCAGCATGGTTGAATAATAGTAAGGCAGAACAGTTGAAACTGGAGCAGCAGCATGGCCAGGTGGACTGGGGACAGCAAGGAGTCATCATGTCAGGTAGTCCTGGGACATGGTCCTAGGGCCCAGGCCAGTTGAAACTGGAGCAGCAGCATGGCCAGGTGGACTGGGGACAGCAAGGAGTCATCATGTCAGGTAGTCCTGGGGCATGGTTCTAGGGCTCAGGTCCTCCGAGAGAGAGAAAGAAAGAGAGAAGGAGAGAATTAGAGAACGCACACTTAGATTCACCCAGGACACCGAATAGGACAGGAGAAGTACTCCAGATATAACAAACTGTCCCTAGCCCCCCGACACATAAACTACTGCAGCATAAATACTGGAGGCTGAGACAGGAGGGGTCAGGAGGACACCCCCGGACAGGGCCAAACAGGAAGGATATAACCCCACCCACTTTGCCAAAGCACAGCCCCCACACCACTAGAGGGATATCTTCAACCACCAACTTACCATCCTGAGACAAGGCCGAGTATAGCCCACAAAGATCTCCGCCACGGCACAACCCAAGGGGGGGGGCGCCAACCCAGACAGGCTGACCACAACAGTGAATCAACCCACCCAGGTGACGCACCCCCCCCAGGGACGACATGAGAGAGCCCCAGTAAGCCAGTGACTCAGCCCCCGTAACAGGGTTAGAGGCAGAAAATCCCAGTGGAAAGAGGGGAACCGGCCAGGCAGAGACAGCAAGGGCGGTTCATTGCTCCAGAGCCTTTCCGTTCACCTTCCCATTCCTGGGCCAGACTACACTCAATCATATGACCCACTGAAGAGATGAGTCTTAAGTAAAGACTTAAAGGTTGAGACCGAGTTTGCGTCTCTGACATGGGTAGGCAGACCGTTCCATAAAAATGGAGCTCTATAGGAGAAAGCCCTGCCTCCAGCTGTTTGCTTAGAAATTCTAGGGACAATTAGGAGGCCTGCATCTTGTGACCGTAGCGTACGTGTAGGTATGTACGGCAGGACCAAATCAGAGAGATAGGTAGGAGCAAGCCCATGTAATGCTTTGTAGGTTAGCAGTAAAACCTTGAAATCAGCCCTTGCTTTGACAGGAAGCCAGTGTAGAGAGGCTAGCACTGGAGTAATATGATCAAATTTTTTGGTTCTAGTCAGGATTCTAGCAGCCGTATTTAGCACTAACTGAAGTTTATTTAGTGCTTTATCCGGGTAGCCGGAAAATAGAGCATTGCAGTAGTCTAACCTAGAAGTGACAAAAGCATGGATTAATTTTTCTGCATCATTTTTGGACAGAAAGTTTCTGATTTTTGCAATGTTACGTAGATGGAAAAAAAGCTGTCCTCGAAATGGTCTTGATATGTTCTTCAAAAGAGAGATCAGGGTCCAGAGTAACGCCGAGGTCCTTCACAGTTTTATTTGAGACGACTGTACAACCATTAAGATTAATTGTCAGATTCAACAGAAGATCTCTTTGTTTCTTGGGACCTAGAACAAGCATCTCTGTTTTGTCCGAGTTTAATAGTAGAAAGTTTGCAGCCATCCACTTCCTTATGTCTGAAACACATGCTTCTAGCGAGGGCAATTTTGGGGCTTCACCATGTTTCATTGAAATGTACAGCTGTGTGTCATCCGCATAGCAGTGAAAGTTTACATTATGTTTTCGAATAACATCCCCAAGAGGTAAAATATATAGTGAAAACAATAGTGGTCCTAAAACAGGACCTTGTGGAACACCGAAATTTACAGTTGATTTGTCAGAGGACAAACCATTCACAGAGACAAACTGATATCTTTCCGACAGATAAGATCTAAACCAGGCCAGAACATGTCCGTGTAGACCAATTTGGGTTTCCAATCTCTCCAAAAGAATATGGTGATCGATGGTATCAAAAGCAGCACTAAGGTCTAGGAGCACGAGGACAGATGCAGAGCCTCGGTCCGATGCCATTAAAATGTCATTTACCACCTTCACAAGTGCCGTCTCAGTGCTATTATGGGGTCTAAAACCAGACTGAAGCATTTCGTATACATTGTTTGTCTTCAGGAAGGCAGTGAGTTGCTGCGCAACAGCCTTCTCTAAAATTTTTGAGAGGAATGGAAGATTCGATATAGGCCGATAGTTTTTTATATTTTCTGGGTCAAGGTTTGGCTTTTTCAAGAGAGGCTTTATTACGGCCACTTTTAGTGAGTTTGGTACACATCCAGTGGATAGAGAGCCGTTTAATATGTTCAACATAGGAGGGCCAAGCATAGGAAGCAGCTCTTTCAGTAGTTTAGTTGGAATAGGGTCCAGTATGCAGCTTGAAGGTTTAGAGGCCATGATTATTTTCATCATTGTGTCAAGAGGTATAGTACTAAAAGACTTGAGCGTCTCTCTTGATCCTAGGTCCTGGCAGAGTTGTGCAGACTCAGGACAACTGAGGTTTGGAGGAATACGCAGGTTTAAAGAGGAGTCCGTAATTTGCTTTCTAATAATCATAATCTTTTCCTCAAAGAAGTTCATGAATTTATCACTGCTAAAGTGAAAGTCATCCTCTCTTGGGGAATGCTGCTTTTTAGTTAGCTTTGCGACAGTATCAAAAACGAATATCGGATTGTTCTTATATCCCTCAATTAAGTTAGAAAAATAGGATGATCGAGCAGCAGTAAGGGCTCTTCGGTACTGCACGGTACCGTCCTTCCAAGCTAGTCGGAAGACTTCCAGTTTGGTGTGGCGCCATTTCCGTTCCAATTTTCTGGAAGCTTGCTTCAGAGCCAGTGCCATCCGTTTTGTTACTAAAGCCCCTTATACCACCCACCACTGCGACCTGTATGCTCTAGTCGACTGGCCCTCGCTACATATTCATCGCCAGACCCACTGGCTCCAGGTCATCTACAAGTCCATGCTAGGTAAAGCTCCGCCTTATCTCAGTTCACTGGTCACGATGGCAACACCCACCCATAGCACGCGCTCCAGCAAGTGTATCTCACTGATCATCCCTAAAGCCAACACCTCATTTGGCCGCCTTTCCTTCCAGTTCTCTGCTGCCTATGACTGGAACGAATTGCAAAAATCGCTGAAGTTGGAGACTTTTATCTCCCTCACCAACTTCAAACATCTGCTATCTGAGCAGCTAACCGATCACTGCAGCTGTACATAGTCCATCGGTAAATAGCCAACCCAATTTACTTACCTCATCCCCATACTGTTTTTATTCATTTACTTTTCTGCTCTTTTGCACACCAGTATCTCTACCTGTACATGACCATCTGATAATTTATCACTCCAGTGTTAATCTGCAAAATTGTAATTATTCGCCTACCTCCTCATGCCTTTTGCACACATTGTATATAGACACTTTTTAATTTTTTTCTACTGTGTTATTGACTTTTTATTGTTTACTCCATGTTATTCTATGTGTAACTCTGTTGTTGTCTGTTCACACTGCTTTGCTTTATCTTGGCCAGGTCGCAGTTGTAAATGAGAACTAGGCTGGGATCCCCGCTATGCAGCTGTTATTCTATAGGCTGGGATCCACACTATACAGCTGCTATTCTATAGGCTGGGATCCACACTATACAGCTGTTATTCTATAGGCTGGGATCCTCACTATACAGCTGTTATTCTATAGGCTGGGATCCACACTATGCAGCTGTTATTCTATAGGCTGGGATCCACACTATGCAGCTGTTATTCTATTGGCTGGGATCCTCACTATGCAGCTGTTATTCTATAGGCTGGGATCCACACTATGCAGCTGTTATTCTATAGGCTGGGATCCACACCGTGCAGCTGTTATTCTATAGGCTGGTATCCACACTATATAGCTGTTATTCTATAGGCTGGGATCCACACTATGCAGCTGTTATTCTATAGGCTGGGATCCACACTATATAGCTGTTATTCTATAGGCTGGGATCCACACTATACATCTGTTATTCTATAGGCTGGGATCCACACTGTTATTCTATAGGCTGGGATCCACACTGTTATTCGATAGGCTGGTATCCACACTATATAGCTGTTATTCTATAGGCTGGGATCCACACTATGCAGCTGTTATTCTATAGGCTGGGATCCACACTATGCAGCTGTTATTCTATAGGCTGGGATCCACACTATGCAGCTGTTATTCTATAGGATGGGATCCACACTATACAGCTGTTATTCTATAGGCTGGGATCCACACTATGCAGCTGTTATTCTATAGGATGGGATCCACACTATACAGCTGTTATTCTATAGGCTGGGATCCACACTATGCAGCTGTTATTCTATAGGCTGGGATCCACACCGTGCAGCTGTTATTCTATAGGCTGGGATCCACACTGTTATTCTATAGGCTGGGATCCACACTATGCAGCTGTTATTCTATAGGCTGGGATCCACACTATACAGCTGTTATTCTATAGGCTGGGATCCACACTGTTATTCTATAGGCTGGGATCCCCACTATGCAGCTGTTATTCTATAGGCTGGGATCCACACTATGCAGCTGTTATTCTATAGGCTGGGATCCACACTATACAGCTGTTATTCTATAGGCTGGGATCCACACTATACAGCTGTTATTCTATAGGCTGGGATCCCCACTATGCAGCTGTTATTCTATAGGCTGGGATCCACACTGTTATTCTATAGGCTGGGATCCACACGATGCAGCTGTTATTCTATAGGCTGGGATCCACACTATGCAGCTGTTATTCTATAGGCTGGGATCCACACTGTTATTCTATAGGCTGGGATCCACACTGTTATTCTATAGGCTGGGATCCACACGATGCAGCTGTTATTCTATAAGCTGGGATCCACACTGTTATTCTATAGGCTGGGATCCACACTGTTATTCTATAGGCTGGGATCCACACGATGCAGCTGTTATTCTATAAGCTGGGATCCACACTGTTATTCTATAGGCTGGGATCCACACTGTTATTCTATAGGCTGGGATCCACACTGTTATTCTATAGGCTGGGATCCACACTGTTATTCTATAGGCTGTGATCCACACTATGCAGCTGTTATTCCAGCAGTGTGATTCACATCAATGCTCTATGTAGATATCAATGACAAGTCATTTCCATCGTAGACTACACCACTACTGTCATCCTTACCTACCTCCATGCGTTTATTCAAATTGGATAATCTTTGGATGCAGACAGCAGTCGCACCAATGGAAGACAAAGCTTGGACTGGAGCCTTGGTGTGTCATCAGAGTGGACTCTGATTGGTGGTCATCATTTGGTGTGTCATCAGAGTGGACTCTGATTGGTGGTCATCATTTGGTGTGTCATCAGAGTGGACTCTGGTGTTCATCATTTGGTGTGTCATCAGAGTGGACTCTGATTGGTGGTCATCATTTGGTGTGTCATCAGAGTGGACTCTGATTGGTGGTCATCATTTGGTGTGTCATTAGAGTGGACTCTGATTGGTGGTCATTATTTGGTGTGTCATCAGAGTGGAATCTGATTGGTGGTCATCATTTGGTGTGTCATCAGAGTGGACTCTGATTGGTGGTCATCATTTGACTCTGGTGTTCATCCCTGAAATGGCTGACATCATCATTTTGTGTCATCAGAGTGGACTCTGATTGGTGGTCATCATTTGGTGTGTCATTAGAGTGGACTCTGATTGGTGGTCATTATTTGGTGTGTCATCAGAGTGGAATCTGATTGGTGGTCATCATTTGGTGTGTCATCAGAGTGGACTCTGATTGGTGGTCATCATTTGACTCACCCTGAAATGCTACATCTTCATTTATGGGGTATCATACAATTTGACAATCCCTTCCTCCATTCTCATTGAGAAGCTCCAAGGAATCTGGAGACCGCCTGGGTATATCACCCTGTGTGTGTAAATATACTGGATACATCACCCTGTGTGTCTGTAATTATACTGGGTACATCACCCTGTGTCTGTAATTATACTGGGTAGATCACCCTGTGTGTCTGTAATTATACTGGGTACATCACCCTGTGTGTCTGTAATTATACTGGGTAGATCACCCTGTGTGTCTGTAATTATACTGGGTACATCACCCTGTGTGTCTGTAATTATACTGGGTACATCACCCTGTGTGTCTGTAATTATACTGGGTAGATCACCCTGTGTGTCTGTAATTATACTGGGTAGATCACCCTGTGTGTCTGTAATTATACTGGGTAGATCACCCCGTGTCTGTAATTATACTGGGTAGATCACCCCGTGTCTGTAATTATACTGGGTAGATCACCCTGTGTCTGTAATTATACTGGGTACATGACCCTGTGTGTCTGTAATTATACTGGGTACATCACCCTGTGTGTCTGTAATTATACTGGGTAGATCACCCCGTGTCTGTAATAATACTGGGTACATCACCCTGTGTGTCTGTAATTATACTGGGTAGATCACCCTGTGTGTCTGTAATTATACTGGGTAGATCACCCTGTGTGTCTGTAATTATACTGATCACCCTGTGTGTCTGTAATTATACTGGGTAGATCACCCTGTGTGTCTGTAATTATACTGGGTACATCACCCTGTGTGTCCTGTAATTATACTGGGTAGATCACCCTGTGTGTCTGTAATTATACTGGGTGTCTGTAATTATACTGGGTAGATCACCCTGTGTCTGTAATTATACTGGGTACATCACCCTGTGTGTCTGTAATTATACTGGGTACATCACCCTGTGTGTCTGTAATTATACTATCATTCTCCGTTGTCTGTCTGAGACATGTGTATCAGCCTCGGAGTCAGTGTTTACAACCTCCTACCGCCGGGAGCTCAGTGACTATCACGACTGCCACTGAGCTCACCAACATGGTGACCTTGGCTAAATGAACATTCACAGTATGGCCGACGGAACCTTGCCATTCCAATGGTTGGACCCGTGGTGGAGGCCGGGGCTGCCCCGAAACCCCTGGCCCGCTCTGATTTCTGGAGCCAGACGCAACAGAGTCCTGCTCGCCCCGCTCACTGTGCCTGCATGACTGCCACTTATGTCCAATGTCCTCACATTCAAATAACTTCGGACTACCTGTAGTAGCGTAAATCATGTAGGCTTTCCACTCATAATTCACCTGATACTATAATATCTAACGTTGTTGTCGGTGAATCTAAAATCATGGAGAGAGAGAGAGAGAGAGAGAGAGAGAGAGAGAGAGAGAGAGAGAGAGAGAGAGAGAGAGAAAATGTATTTGGTAAATGTTACATATTATATGTTATATGTTAAGTACTATATGGTATATGTTACATATTGTATCGTATATTTTATATACTGAATCGTATATGTTACGTATGTGTTAAGATCAAAGGCTGAGGGCGACAGGATGATTCAATTAAATAGTTGTTCGTAAGAATGTTAGCTGGACGAACCCCTAGCATCTCTCTTCCTCTGAGTCACACACACACACACACACACACACACACACACACACACACACACACACACACACACACACACACACACACACACACACACACACACACACACAGCGGCTTTTATACTTGCCATGTGTAATTCTCAACACCCTTGTCCTCTCCTTGCCCCAGCCCGGCACTCACAACACTATCTGCTGAGACAGTAGCCTCCCCACCTCCTCCCCCACCTCCTCCCCCTCACCTCCTTTCACCTTCTCCCCTTCACCTCCTCTCACTTCCTCCTCTCACCTCCTCCCCTTCACCTCCTCCCCTTCACCTCCTCTTACTTCCTCCTTACCTCCTCCCCTTCACCTCCTCCCCTTCATCTCCTCTCACCTCCTCCTCTCACCTCCTCCCCTTCACCTCCTTTCACCTCCTCCCCTTCACCTCCTCTCACTTCCTCCCCCACCTCCTCTCACCTCCTCGCCTTCACCTCCTCCCCTTCACCTCTCACCTCCTCCCCACCTCCTCTCACTTCCTCCCCCACCTCCTCTCACCTCCTCCCCTTCACCTCCTCCCCTTCACCTCTCACCTCCTCCCCCACCTCCTCTCACTTCCTCCCCACCTCCTCTCACCTCCTCCCCCACCTCCTCTCACTTCCTCCCCACCTCCTCTCACCTCCTCCCCTTCACCCCCCCCCTTTACCTCCTCTCACTTCCTCCCCCACCTCCTCCCACCTCCTCCCCCACCTCCTCTCACCTCCTCCCCTTCACCTCCTCCCCTTCACCTCCACCTCCTCTCACCTCCTCCCCTTCACCTCCTCCCCTTCACCTCCTCTCACTCCCTCCCCCACCTCCTTTCACCTCCTCTCCTTCACCTTCTCCCCCACCTCCTCCCCCACCTCCTCTCACCTCCTCCCCTTCACCTCTCACCTCCTCCCCACCTCCTCTCACTTCCTCCCCACCTCCTCCCACCTCCTCCCACCTCCTCCCCCACCTCCTCTCACCTCCTCCCTTTCACCTCCTCCCCTTCACCTCCTCTCACTCCCTCCCCCACCTCCTCTCACCTCCTCCCCTTCACCTCCTCCCCCACCTCCTCCCCCACCTCCTCTCACCTCCTCCCCTTCACCTCCTCCCCACCTCCTCCCACCTCCTCCCCTTCACCTCCTCCCCTTCACCTCTTTACATTTTGTTGAACCTGATTTAAGCCAGGGCTTGCTGTATGTTGACATTGAGTGTCTGGAGTAAGTGTTTCAGTTTGTGTTTGAATGTTGGGCTGTAGTTGTATGTTCCCTGTTACCATAGCCTATAAGGCATGCTGTTGTTGTTCATATGATAAAGGAACTGACACGTCTAAGCGCTGCCAGAGTTCTCACTGATGTCCTGTAGACTAGTATTCAGCCTTGATGGATTCTGATCAGGGGTGAGGGAGACTGGAGGGAAGGGGAGGGAAAGGAGAGGGCAGGGGTAGATTTAACATCTGGCAATTCTGGAAAATGGCAGATGGGCTAGACCAGTTGGGTGGACTGGCTAGACCAGTTGGGTGGGCTGGCTAGACCAGTTGGGTGGGCTGGCTAGACCAGTTGGGTGGGCTGACTAGACCAGTTGGGTGGGCTGACTAGACCAGTTGGGTGGGCTGACTAGACCAGGTCGGTGGGCTGGGTAGACCAGTTGGGTGGGCTGGCTAGACCAGTTGGGTGGGCTGACTAGACCAGGTCGGTGGGCTGGGTAGACCAGTTGGTTGGGCTGACTAGACCAGTTGGGTGGGCTGACTAGACCAGTTGGGTGGGCTGACTAGACCAGGTCGGTGGGCTGACTAGACCAGGTCGGTGGGCTGACTAGACCAGTTGGGTGGGCTGGCTAGACCAGTTGGGTGGGCTGACTAGACCAGTTGGGTGGGCTGACTAGACCAGGTCGGTGGGCTGGACTAGACCAGTTGGGTGGGCTGGCTAGACCAGTTGGGTGGGCTGACTAGACCAGTTGGGTGGGCTGACTAGACCAGTTGGGTGGGCTGGCTAGACCAGTTGGGTGGGCTGGCTAGACCAGTTGGGTGGGCTGGCTAGACCAGTTGGGTGGGCTGGCTAGACCAGTTGGGTGGGCTGGCTAGACCAGTTGGGTGGGCTGGACGAGACCAGTTGGGTGGGCTGGCTAGATCAGTTGGGTGGGCTGGCTAGACCAGTTGGGTGGGCTGGCTAGACCAGTTGGGTGGGCTGGCTAGACCAGTTGGGTGGGCTGGCTAGACCAGTTGGGTGGGCTGGCTAGACCAGTTGGGTGGGCTGGCTAGACCAGTTGGGTGGGCTGGCTAGACCAGTTGGGTGGGCTGGCTAGACCAGTTGGGTGGGCTGGCTAGACCAGTTGGGTGGGCTGGCTAGACCAGTTGGGTGGGCTGGCTAGACCAGTTGGGTGGGCTGGCTAGACCAGTTGGGTGGGCTGACTAGACCAGTTGGGTGGGCTGACTAGATCAGTTGGGTGGGCTGGCTAGACCAGTTGGGTGGGCTGACTAGATCAGTTGGGTGGGCTGGCTAGACCAGTTGGGTGGGCTGACTAGATCAGTTGGGTGGGCTGGCTAGACCAGTTGGGTGGGCTGGCTAGACCAGTTGGGTGGGCTGACTAGATCAGTTGGGTGGGCTGGCTAGACCAGTTGGGTGGGCTGGCTAGACCAGTTGGGTGGGCTGGCTAGATCAGTTGGGTGGGCTGGCTAGACCAGTTGGGTGGGCTGGCTAGATCAGTTGGGTGGGCTGGCTAGACCAGTTGGGTGGGCTGACTAGATCAGTTGGGTGGGCTGGCTAGATCAGTTGGGTGGGCTGGCTAGACCAGTTGGGTGGGCTGGCTAGACCAGTTGGGTGGGCTGGCTAGATCAGTTGGGTGGGCTGGCTAGACCAGTTGGGTGGGCTGGCTAGACCAGTTGGGTGGGCTGGCTAGATCAGTTGGGTGGGCTGGCTAGACCAGTTGGGTGGGCTGACTAGACCAGTTGGGTGGGCTGGCTAGATCAGTTGGTTGGGCTGGCTAGACCAGTTGGGTGGGCTGACTAGATCAGTTGGGTGGGCTGGCTAGATCAGTTGGGTGGGCTGACTAGATCAGTTGGGTGGGCTGGCTAGACCAGTTGGGTGGGCTGACTAGACCAGGTCGGTGGGCTGGCTAGACCAGTTGGGTGGGCTGGCTAGATCAGTTGGGTGGGCTGGCTAGACCAGTTGGGTGGGCTGGCTAGATCAGTTGGGTGGGCTGGCTAGACCAGTTGGGTGGGCTGGCTAGATCAGTTGGGTGGGCTGGCTAGACCAGTTGGGTGGGCTGGCTAGACCAGTTGGGTGGGCTGGCTAGATCAGTTGGGTGGGCTGGCTAGATCAGTTGGGTGGGCTGGCTAGATCAGTTGGGTGGGCTGGCTAGACCAGTTGGGTGGGCTGGCTAGACCAGTTGGGTGGGCTGGCTAGACCAGTTGGGTGGGCTGGCTAGACCAGTTGGGTGGGCTGGCTAGACCAGTTGGGTGGGCTGGCTAGACCAGTTGGGTGGGCTGGCTAGACCAGTTGGGTGGGCTGACTAGACCAGTTGGGTGGGCTGGCTAGACCAGTTGGGTGGGCTGGCTAGACCAGTTGGGTGGGCTGGCTAGACCAGTTGGGTGGGCTGGCTAGACCAGTTGGGTGGGCTGGCTAGATCAGTTGGGTGGGCTGGCTAGACCAGTTGGGTGGGCTGGCTAGACCAGTTGGGTGGGCTGGCTAGACCAGTTGGGTGGGCTGGCTAGACCAGTTGGGTGGGCTGGCTAGACCAGTTGGGTGGGCTGGTCAAAATTGACAAACACAAATAAAATAAAATTGGGTGGGCTAAACAATAAACCAGTTGGGTGGGCTGGCTAGTTACCATTGGGTGGGCATGGGTCTGTTAATATTGGGTGGGCTGGGCTAGACCAGGTCGGTGGGCTGGCTGTTACCAGTTGGGTTTGGGCTGGCCTAGTTAATCAGTTGGGTGGGCTGGCTGTTAATATCAGTTGGGTGGGCCCATGGGCTGTTAATAGTTGGGTTGGCTAGTTAACATGGGTGGGCTGGCTAGTTTCAGTTAACATGGGCCCATGGGCCTGGCTAACATGGGTGGGCTGACTAGACCAGTTGGGCCCATGGGCTGCTAGACCAGTTGGGTTAACATGGGCCCTTAGATCAGTTGGGTGGGCCCTGGGCTAGACCAGTTGGGTTAACATGGGCTGGCTAGATAGTTGGGTGGGCTGGCTAGACCATTGGGTGGGCTGGGCTAGACCAGTTGGTTTAAGTGGGCTGGCTGTTACCAGTTGGGTTAACATGGGCTGGCCTGTTAATAGACCAGTTGGGCCCATGGGCTGGCTAGACCAGTTGGGTGGGCTGTTAATATTGGACCAGTTGGGCCCATGGGCTGCTATTGGACCAGTTTGGGTGGGCTGTTAATAGACCAGTTGGGTAACATGGGTGGGCTGTTAATAGTTTAAGTAACATGGGCCCATGGGTCTGTTAATATGGGTTTAAGTTAACATGGGCCCATGGGCCTGTTAATATGGGTTTAAGTTAACATGGGCCCATGGGTCTGTTAATATTGGTTTAAGTTAACATGGGCCCATGGGCCTGTTAATATTGGTTTAAGTTAACATGGGCCCATGGGCCTGTTAATATTGGTTTAAGTTAACATGGGCCCATGGGCCTGTTAATATTGGTTTAAGTTAACATGGGCCCATGGGCCTGTTAATATTGGTTTAAGTTAACATGGGCCCATGGGCCTGTTAATATTGGTTTAAGTTAACATGGGCCCATGGGCCTGTTAATATTGGTTTAAGTTAACATGGGCCCATGGGCCTGTTAATATTGGTTTAAGTTAACATGGGCCCATGGGCCTGTTAATATTGGTTTAAGTTAACATGGGCCCATGGGCCTGTTAATATTGGTTTAAGTTAACATGGGCCCATGGGCCTGTTAATATGGGTTTAAGTTATGGGTCTGTTAACATGGGCCCATGGGCCTGTTAATATTGGTTTAAGTTAACATGGGCCCATGGGCCTGTTAATATTGGTTTAAGTTAACATGGGCCCATGGGCCTGTTAATATTGGTTTAAGTTAACATGGGCCCATGGGTCTGTTAATATGGGTTTGTTAACATGGGCCCATGGGTTTAAGTTAACATGGGCCCATGGGCCTGTTAATATTGGTTTAAGTTAACATGGGCCCATGGGCCTGTTAATATTGGTTTAAGTTAACATGGGCCCATGGGCCTGTTAATATTGGTTTAAGTTAACATGGGCCCATGGGCCTGTTAATATTG